>NW_024100195.1:0-198674 GCF_016545835.1 Crotalus tigris
TTGCAGTATTTGCATCTTTTAATGCTTGTGCTAGCTGTTCCTTTGGAACAAGCTTCAATGCAGGCAGCCTTAGTCTGTTATTTTTGTGCTGTTCTAGATGCTCAATTATGCTTTGTTTCAATTCTTTTATTTCTTTAGTTAGAGGGTTTTGTTCTTCCTGAGGAAGAGGTGCCTGGTTTCCAAATGAGAACAGTGGTATATCTCTGCTGGATTCCTTCACTGCCAACTCCCCCTGGTTTGCCTCTACATTCTGAATTACTTCTGGTAAGGCTTTGATTTCTTTGCCCTGGGTAAACCATTGCAGTTCGTCCAATTCTGTTTCTGTGAATATTTTATTTCGTGTTATAAATCGGCGTTGATCTGCTAGTCTCTGTTCTGTTATTTCTGATTCTGGATGTTGTTCTTTCCAGAACTGGTGCATTCATTTTAGATATCCTCATCTTGTTGGACTTGATCTGTAGTAACAGATCATTATTTCTTTGTTTTCCATCACTGTGTATCTGCAATGGGTAAACACCTTTTCTTCCAGTAGTTCTGCAGCTTCTGGCCCTGGTTGCTCAGCCAACAGTCCTGAGTCCTGTAACCCATTTTTCACCAGATATCCAGGAACTCCAATATCTAGCATGGACCTTGTTAACCCGGGCGACGTCCGAGCCGGTATGGCATTCTGCAATTTACGTCTCACCATATTTTTTATGGGAGAGACACTCTTTGTCTGACTCCTCTGATGAGACCTGTCCAGTATGGTTGAACCTCTGGCATAGCTCTCATCTTCCTAAGAGTACAGAAGCCCCACAACCACGTCAAGGTAGTGCCTCACTGGGGGATTATTATTATTATTATTATTATTATTATTATTATTATTATTATTATTATTACAAATAATAAAGACTGGATATAAAATAAATAAATAGAATTTTCTGAGAATGAATTTTCCTCCATCTGCTCAGAGCCTGCCTCCTTCCCAGTGTGTGGAAAGCTGTTGTCCAGGATTTGGGAAGGCGGTGTAAAAGGGGAAGCTCCTATGCTGCTATGGCTATCTTCCTTTTGCAGAAGGAAACATCTTCACTGTGGAAGCAGGGTGTGTGAGTGACTCCAGAAAAAAAGGGGACAGACTTTAGGAAATATAATATACCTTGACATTGTCCATGAGAGGGTGTGTTGATAGGCTTAGCATGGCCTTTCCTTGATCCACTGGCCATTTTTATGGTCCACAGGTCACATTTGATCCTTTGGTTGAGAGGTGGGTTGAGCTGAGAAAGATGGCCAAAGTCAGCCAGCCAGTTTTCATGCCTAAAGGGGGGCTTGAACTCATGGTTTCCCACTTCCTAGCATGGTGCTTTAACCACTTGGGAATCATTTCAGAACCCCTTCCCTTGTTTCTGTTTTTTGGGATCAGGGTTAGTCTTGGGCACCTTCAGTAAATTTCAAGAAACTCTCATAATTAAAGACAACAATCGGGATGTTAGAAGAGAATAGAGCTGGAAGGGACCTTGGAGGTCTTCTAGTCCAGCCCCCTGCTCAAGTAGGAGAACCTATACCATCTCAGACAATTAACTGTCCAGTCTCTTCTTAAAAACCTCCAGTGATGGAGTGCCCATGATTTCTGAAGGCAAGCCACTCCACTGGTTAATTGTCTTCACTATTAGGAACTTTCTCCTTAATTCCAGGTTGCTTCTCTGTTTGATTAGTTTCCAACCATTGTTTCTTGTCCTGCCCTCTGATGCTTTGGAGGATAATTTGACCCTCTCTTCTTTGTGGCAGCATCTCAAATACTGGAATACTGCTAGCATGTCACCCCTACTTCTTCTTTTCTTTAGACTAGCCAAACCCAAGTCCTACAGCTGTTCTTCATATGTTTTAGTCTCCAGGCCTTGGATCATCTTAATTGCTCTTCTCTGAACTTTTTCCAAGGTCTCAACATCTGTTTTGTAGTGTGGTGACCAAAACTGTATGCAGTATTCCCTGCCTTTCTCATGATATCCTCTGCATATAAGTTAAGTAGGCAAGGTGACAGAATACAGCCTTTCTGGACTCCTTTCCCAATTTTGAACCAATCAGTGGCTCCATGTCCAGTTCTCACTGTTGCTTCTTGGCCCACATATAGGTTTCTCAAGAAACAAATACAATGGTCAGGTACTTCCATCTCTTTAAGAACTTGCAACAATTTGTTGTAATCCACACAATCAAAGGTTTTGGATAGGCAAGGGAGCAGATGTTTTTCTGGAACTGCCTAGCTTTCTCCATGATCCAGTGTATGTTGGTAATTTGATCTCTAGTTCCTCTGCGTCTTCAAAATCCTGCCTGTACTTCTGGAAGTTCTTGATCCACATACTGCTGGAGTCTAGCTGGAGTCATACACAATACAACATACAAAATGTATCTGTAATGATATTTCTAGTATTTAAGGGTGTTGGCATGACCGTAGAAGAGACCTCTTCTCTGCTATTAGCATTTATGACTTGTTGACTTGAGCAGAGTGTTAAAGTGCTAACAGGAAGCCAACTTGGGGTTACATGAATCTAGAAATTTGGGAAGTTTCCAAAAATTTCCTTTCTTGTGCAATAGATTCTCTTTTCTAATGTTATTTTGAAGAAAATATGTAGGCATCTTCACTGCTTATCCTTCCTTTCCCCCTTTCAATGAAATGTCATTTCCTATCTGCCAATCAGGGTTTCTTCATCAATCTATTGCTTTGTTTACATGTCTCTCTTCTGACTTTTCTCTTTGAAAGCAGGAACACCACACCACCATCTCCCACCCAATCCTGACCCCTTCTTACCAATGATCTGTGGGGTCTATTAGACAGTCTCAGCCCTCCCCTGATGGGATCCTCAGACACACAACCCACTATGGAGAAATGGCTGGTGAATTTGTTAGAATAGCTGAAACGGATAAATTAACTTATTTGATTGCAGAAAGGAAATTTTCTACATTTATTCATGACTGCAACCCTCTTATGCCTTTCTTGCATAAAAATGGAAAAAAATGCTAATATTTCTAGCTCAGGATTGAAATGACGAGTCCTGAGCACTCTGAGTTTGCTTGTTTTTTTGCAGATGTTTCATTACCGAAACAAGGTAACATCATCAGTGATAGTCACTGATGATAGTTACTAGCACTCATGATGTTACCTAGTTTGGTAATGAAATGTCTGTAAGAAAACGAGCAAGCTCAAAGAACACCAAGGACCCCTCAAATAAATAAATACTTCTGATTTGATAAAAAAGTACTTTTGATTGTTAGACAGGATAGATTACAGAAAAAAAAGAGAACATACTTTCTTCTAACAGTTTGGTAGATCTTAATAATTATAAAATATTTTATTAATGAACAAATGTCCCTTGGATTAAAAAAAAAGGTGTGCACCATTTATTTTGCAGTTTTATTTTCTCCAGTTGTTGCCTGAAATTCAGACACCCTAAATTGGAGGGTGATGAAAATTTCTGGAGCTGATGAAAATTTCTCCGAATTTGAGAGATTAAAAAAATTTTTTCTTTTGCAAAATTAGCCTTTTCACCCCTACCCAACAATATAAATCACACTGAAAAACATTTTTGGGAATGGTGGGTGGTCCAAGTCTTTTGATAGGGCACAGAAACAAATGATACAAAAATATGGTATATGTGATAAATCAGAAAGCAACTAAAGAAAGAATCAATGACATTTATTACCCGAGACAACTGAACAATAGAAAACATTGATGAGAGATTACATTCCACAAATGGTAAATTTATGGGTTACATCATGCCCTTTCCAGGCTTGATTTGTTTCTTACTTAAAACTTGCAAGTCTATTTAATTACTTTCAGAATATACTGTCTAAGGTTCAGTTGCTGAAAAGGCTAGATTTTTTCCCATAGAAAAAAACAGAAGAAAAGCATTCTTTCTAAAGTCTGAAAGGAGACCAACACTGGCAAACTAAAATGCTAATAACATCCTCACTTAAAGGCTAATAATGAAGCCTAAAATGCTAAATAATACTGCCAGACACAGAAACATAAAAACATGGAAATTAGGCTTAACCAGGAGATCACTTCAAAAAGCAGCCTGATAATGTTTTCTCCTGAAAAGTACCCAATTGGTGGGAATTATATTCGGTGAGAATTATATCCCCAGAACATCCATCAGAATCATTTTTTTACTTCAGCTTTGAACATCAGTTGCTCCTTTGTATTCAGGTCTGGCCTTAGCAAAATGATGTAACACTTAGGGATGAAGATGCAGCCCAGAAGCCCAGCACTGGAGGCCAAGAGGGAGAAGACTTGCACAGCAACCATGAATTTCCCTTTGGTGCTCAGATAGGTAGGCACAAAGGAGATCCAGACACTGCAAAAGACCAGCATACTGAAGGTGATCAGCTTGGCTTCATTGAAGGACCCAGGCAGATTCCTGGCCAGGAAAGCCACCAAGAAGCAAATGGCAGCCTGAAAGACCATGTAACCAAGGGCAACATAAAACATAGTGACAGAGCCTTCATTGCACTGCAGAACAATCTCTCTAGGCTGCGAATACATGTCGGAATCAGGGAATGAAGGAAAGACTCCTAACCAGGTGAAACAAATGACAACCTGGACACTGGAACAAGAAAGGATGAGGGAGTTGGCCAGATTCTTGCCCAGCCACCTTCTCACTCTGTTTCCTGGCTTTATGGCTAGGAAGGCCAGCACCACCATAATTGTTTTGGCCAAGACAGAAGACACAGCAATGGAGAAGATGATGCTGAAAATTGTTTGTCGGAGAAGACAGGTGGTTCTCCTTGGCTGACCAATGAAGAGAAAGGAAGTCAAGAAGGAAAGCAGAAGGGAGATCAGGAGCATATAGGAGAGGTCCCGGTTGTTGGCTTTGACAATTTGAGTTTCTTGGAATTTAATGAAGATTCCCAAGACTAAAACTGTGGTTAAGATTAGGAACAGGGCAAAGAAAGTAAGAATAATTCCCAAATGCTCTTGATGGGACAAAAAGGTGGCAAGTTTGGGGATACATTGATCTCGATGCTTGTTCTGATACTGATCGTCTGGACATCTGGTGCACTGGTCTGCATCTGTGGAGGACAAATGTATATTTACCATGAATGTATAGGACGGGAATTAAAATTTGAAACGGGAATTAAAATTTGAAATCAGGAAACCCACATCTGAATTTGTGTGTATTCATCAGCAGGGGGATGGAAGGCAGAAATAAAAATTTAGGAGTATGTGTATAGCTGTGCTTCTTTGCATTAGTATGTGTCCCAAGTGGATGAAGTGTGAAAATGTGGCTAGATTAGGGGCAGACAACTCTAGTACGCAAAAGGGGAGAAGGGACAACCATCTACATCTTGTAGGAAGGTCCCTAATGGACTGGGATTGGCCAAACTGACAGGGTTGGAATATTCTGTTTTTCAAAAATGGAGTTTGATTTGTCCCATTACTCATTAATTGAAGAATAAAATTGAAATACAATACCAATATTGTTCAACTATTTATAGATACATTTTGTCCCACCAAATCCCAATGGTTAATGATTAAAAAGGGGTAGATAAACTTGTCTGGTTTGACTTTTCTCTCTAATAGACATAATAAGGAGAGATTCCTCTCCAATAGCAATGTATTCCCCCAATGTGTTCCCGCTGTATTCCACAGGAAACACAGACCATGATTGCCTACTCCTTGGATATCTTGGGAGAAGATGGGTAGGCAGAAATGTGTCTATCCTGAGTCCATGCTAGAATGGAGATGACAAGATTACCGACGAGGTCCTGTGTGAGTTGGCTTTCATTCATCTCAATGGAGAGCTTCATATTCTAGAAACAACATCATTCTGTTTGTCATGGTGTAACAACAAGCTGCTTCATGTCACTTCAACTGATACTCCACAAAGTTGCAGATGCTTCTCATAGCTGCTTGGCTTCTTCTACATCTCAACATCTCATTCCAATACATTCTTGCAGGTCATATTATTGTGATCTCCTTGGTGAAATTAATTCTGATAATTAAATTAATACTCCCTCTCCACAATACCAAAATTAGAAATATCTTCTCAGAAAAGATCTGCAGGAAACTTTGCTCCTATCTGAAGGGCTGTTTTGATTCCCACTCACCCACCTTCTTTGGTGGAAAAGCTCCCTTCTGCACAGGGGATGCAGTTGTAGCAGCAGATTGGTTTTCCTTCCTGGACCACCTTGAAATATCCAGGCTGAGAAGGCTCCACACACTGGGAGTAAGGCAAGGGCTGAAAGTGAATAGAATTGGCATTCAGAAGCATCGGCAAAACTGATCAGCAATGAAATGAATTATAGAATTGGAACGGGATCAGCAAAACAGGTATGTGCAAAATGAACTAGAAATGGAACGTTGTGTTTCTCCTCCAGGCCATATTGTGGTGACTACTCCATGGAAGGTCTAATAATTTTCTAGAAAGTTAGTTTTTTACACTGAATGCAGTTCATGATAGTCAGACATGCTTCCATTTTGGAGGACTGACTCTGGAAGACTGTCAGAGCAACTTTTGGAAAAACACATCAGCATGATTTAGAGGAGAAATGGGAATTCTGGAATTCTCCAGGATGAGGGATTTTGCACATTTCCTGTACCAAATGTATAGATAAATTTAATCCTTGCATTTCTACATGTCCAAATGAAAAAAATACAGAATTTTATTTCTCTCCCCCCCAGCTTAAATCCTGCTTCTGTTTTCCTCCACCCAAACATAATTTCCCTCTGTGTCCCTTAGATGTCCACACTTCACACAACAAATTTTCTTTTGCTAGTTCTAAATGGAAACAGTATAAGTCTGAAGGATGAATTTAACAGAATAACAGACTTGGAAGGGACCTTGGAGGTTTTCTAGTCCAAACCGCTGCTTGGACAGGAAACCCTATATTATTTCAGACAAATGGTTGTTCAGTGTTTTCCTAAAACCCAGCAGTGATGGAGCACCCACAGGTACTGGAGGAAAATCATCCCACTGATTAATTCCTCTAAATGTCAGGAAATTCTTCCTTAGTCAGTCTGATATATAGTTTGGGAAGGAAGGAGACACAGATTGAGAGGATGGACAAAACTAAAGAGATGGGACACCTTCCCCCCCCACCTGATTGAGCCATTGAGGCTTCATGATGGTTTCCTTGTTGATGCTGAATTTGATTCCAGTGGCTCCTTCTCTGACTAGACTCCCAAATTTCACTCTGGTGGTGGACTTATTAGGAAACCACACCCAACTCAAAATGTCAAAGTCAGCCATCAAATCTCCATTCCTATCCAAGTACATTCCTTCCATGGTGTTGTTGTAGATCTGGGGATCCTTCAGGAAATGGTGAAACTACAGTGTATGAGGAAAGATGTTTTTACAGAAATGGAATCGTCTGAACATGTTGACGTACAGAGATATAAGGAATTTGGCTTATTGAACTGCAGCCTGTTTTCTTCTCAGGACAATTTGCATAATTTGTCTATGCATAGATTTGCTTATTTATTAATTGTACTTAATATTACAATTATCAGTGTAAATCCTTGTGGGAGATGCTTTCTTTTCAACATATGGCATTCCCAGATGGCACCTCTCCTTTTGTTCTATTGTTTTATTTCTCTCCTTGAAAATAACTAGATGGTAAAAGGGCAGGAGAAGGAAAATCCTTTACCCACAAATATGTTTGCTTACATCATCTATTGCTTATACATGAGTTTCCCCCTCTTCTCTGAGATGTCCTGTATAACTATAGATGCATTCTTTTGTCCACAGGGTTTTATCTCAACATTCTTTGGAGAATTTCCCCTGCGCACACTGAATAACAAGCACTGCACTGAGCCTTGATTATTTATTTTGGATCCTGCATTGTGATTCCACAAGAGAGAAGATGGAGCATTGTAGAAGACACAGCATCAGTTTGTACAACAAAGTCCTGGAAATATTAATTGGCTTTAGGAAATTGGAAAGCAAATGTCAATATTTGCAGTTGACTGTTCTATGTACTTTGTCAACGCTGCTAATATTGAATATTCTTGCTTTGACAAAATATGCAGAACTGTCTGGTATTTTTAGAGTTAATTTAGAAGCCAGAGAAAAGGAACGGAAGTGAATCTCTGTCCTCTGGGCTAATTGGATAATGGGATATATAACAGCTAATTTAGGGAGGGGACATGCTGATAATTTAACTGCTCAGAGGAAGAGAACTCAGATCTTAGCATAAAGACTCTGTTATGCCTGTGCTGACATTTTGTAACAATAAATGACTTTTAGGAAAATAAATGCCTGGAAGTTCTTTGAAGTGTTTCATTACTCGGAACCATAACAACATGCTAAGATCTGAGTGATCTTGTTATCTGAAGAAAATATGAACAGTGATTCTGAGGGAAAGCTTAAATATTGATTCTGGTGCTCTTTGGGTGATTTAACAGGATATACACTGATAACTGTAATATTAAGTGCAATTAATAAATAACCAAGTACAAGGTACCATGATGGGATCACCATATCAGGCCTAATAGCAGAAGCAGTCATGCAACAACTTGCATCTATAGCTATACCCACCATTCAACCAAAATTTTGGACAACCTATGTTGATGAAAACTTCATCATCAAATGCCCCCAAATTGAGGAAACACGCCATCTACTCAATAACATATTCCCTGGGATCAAATTCACACACAAAGAGGAAACAAACAACAGACACCCATTCCTCAACATTGACATAAGGAGACTGGACAACGGAGAACTGGAAACCCATGTCTACTGCAAAGCTACACACATGGACCAGATCCTCAGCTTCCAAGCAACCACCCACTGCACCCAAAAGAAGCTGTGTCCAGACCCTCTTCAGAAGGGCCAGGACACACTGCAGCATCACAACACTAAGAAAAGTGGAAGAGAAATAGCTGCTTGCTGTCTTTCTCCATAACAGCTATCCTCCCCTCCAAAAAATTCGTATTCCAACACACAGCACCCAAACCACAACATAGCACATAGCCAACCATCACGCAAAAACTAACTCTACCATATACAAAAGGGATGTCAAAATGACAGCCAGAATTCTCTAACCCCTAGGAATAGCAATAGCCCAAAAACTCACAACAACATTCTGCCAGGAATTATCCAGAACCAAGATACAGAAGAATGAAAGAAACAATGTAATCTACAGAATCAACCATAACCATTGCAACTAATTCTACATGGGACAAACATCATATCAATTACAAAATAGGATCCATGAACACTGGCTGGCAGTCAAATGTCATGATCCCAAATCCTTAATATCGATCCACATCAACACCAAACAATTATAGGATTATAGATAAAATAATTTATAAAGGTAAAGTAGCCTACCAACAAAATTTGATTAAAAAGTCTTTTTTAGATTTTTATTCTAAATTATATGGTAATGAAAGTATACAAACTTCAGATATAGAAAAATATTTACAGGGAGCACATTTTCCTAGACTTATGAGTGATCAATGTGATGGGATTAATGGTTTAATTACTTCTGAAGAGGTTATTTTTGCAATTAAACAATTGAAGGTTGGTAAGACTCCAGGTGCTGATGGGTTAACAGTGATTTATTAGAGGATGTTATCTGAAGAAATGATAGAACCATTAAAGGTACTTTTTAATGATATTTTATCTGGAGCAGAATTACCTCCATCCTGGAGAATGGCCTTCATATCATTAATTCCAAAGGATGACCAGGATCTGTCCCAACCTAGAAATTAGAGGCCTATATGTCTTTTAAATACAGATTATAAGATTTTTGCAAAGATATTGGCAAATAGATTAATGCAGGTTTTGAAACATTTGATTCATACTGACCAATCTGGATTTATAATGGGGAGATATATGAAAAACAATGTAAGACAAATTGTTAATTTAATAGAGTATTTGGATAATAACAACCAAATCCCTGCTGCTTTAATATTTATAGATGCTGAGAAAGCTGATCTGAGAAAGCTTTTGATCAATTAGATTGGAATTTTCTATTGAAAGTTGTAGAGGAAATGAATTTTGGAGATAAATTCTTGTCTGCTCTCAAGGCCATTTATCAACAAGAATCGGCACAAATTATAATTAATGGGGGATTAACAGACGTATTTAAAATAGGAAAAGCTACAAGAAATGGTTGTCCTTTATCCCACTTGTTATTTGTATTAACAATGGAGATTTTACTTATTAAAATTCGAGATTCATCTAGATTAAAAGGAATAAAAATAAGTAAAATTGATTATAGGCTGATTATAGGCTTTTGCTGATGATTTGTGTTATGTCCTGAGCCTGTGCAAGCAGGCTCGGGGCATTGCAAACGGTCCTGGGCAGGTGCAAGCTGCCCGGGACCAGGCAGGCTGTCACCAGTACTTGTGCGCATGCGCAGGTGCTGGCGTGCCAAAAGTTGCAGATTGTCCCGGGAAAGGCCTATAAAAGAGGCCGAGAGTTTTGGGCATTGCCGGCGTCTTCTAACTGTAAGCTGAACTAAAGAATAAAGAGTTCCTGAGAACTACAAATGCTTCTCGTGTCTTGCCATTTCGCAAAGGACATAACACTGGCGACGAAGGTGGGATTGCCTTACATCAACAAAAAGATGTAAGCTTACCCGAGTGAGTCCTGAGCGGCAGGAACGTCGTTGACTCGGCAGCTACCCACCAATCCAGCGTGCATTCGGGGGTAGGCTGGCTGATAGACCCTTCCTTCTACAAAAATGGCAAAAATTGGAAGGCTTTCGGAATTCGATGTCTCACATCCAGAGAGGTGGGAGTCCTACGTAGCCAGGGTGGAAAACTACCTCAAGGTGAACCAAGTGAGGGAAGATAGTTTGAAGGCTGCCACCCTGCTGTGCGTTTGCAGTCAAGACGCATTCGAAATCGCTGAGAACCTTGCAGCACCTGTTCCTCTAGAGTCTGTCAGCTACGCAGATCTAAAGAAGCTACTGAAGGAGCAGTTCCAGCCTAAGATGTCCGTCATCACGTGGCGCCACACCTTCGAGCAGAGGGATCAATGACCCGGAGAATCGGCCAAGGAGTACATCGCCGCATTGAGGAAAGCCGCCAAACATTGCGAGTTCAAGGACCTCAAAGAACGACTGAGGGACAGATTTGTATGCGGGCTAAGGCATCGAGAGTTACAACAGAGACTTTTTGCCAAGGAGGACTTGTCTTTCCAAGGTGCCTTGAGAGAGGTCACCGCAGAAGAAGCAGCGGGCGGCGCCATCAAGAACATGCGGCCGATCAGGAACAGTCCAGATGCTGCATCCGTGCACCAGGAAGAAGTCCAAAGAAACTCTGAGGAGGATCCGGACGAGGAAGTCGACCGTCTCCACCCCACAAAGGAAGGGAAACAAAAAGGAAGCTCTTCAGCTCTCCCCAAGTGCATCGGCTGTGGAGGTCGCACGTTCCGCTCTGCTATCTGCAGGGCATGCGGAAAACAAGGACACATTGCAGCTGTGTGCCTGGGCCGTCAGAAGGTACAACCTCAGGAAGAATTGCGCCTGAAAGGTACCAGGGTTCCCAGCCAGAATAGGGTGGGGTTTTGCACTTCGCGAAGAAGCATCTATAGGACAGGCACACACAAGCCCATTAAGAAAAAGCTGTCACTTAAGGTGAAGCTACAAGGGGTTCCATTAACTATGGAACTGGACACGGGGTCTGCACTTTCAATCATTTCTATGCATACATTTAGGAAGATTTGTTCCGGCAGCGGAACCCAGGCCAAGTTGAGGCCTTCTGACATTGTGCTAACAGACTTTCAAAATTCCAGAGTGTGTGTTAAGGGGGAGGCCACCCTTAACGTACAGTATAAGGATTTTGAAGGTCCATTAGACCTATTGGTAGTAGGGGGTGAACGAACGAGTCTCATAGGACTCGAATGGTTTGAGGCCTTGGGGATACATGTCACATGGCTCAACAGTCTACAAACACTCGACCTACAGGAAGTCTGCAAAGAATTTGCAGATGTTTTCAGCCCCCAGCTGGGCACATTCAAAGGACCACCTGTGTTATTAAAGCTAAACCCCACTGTCACTCCCATTAGGATTAAAGCAAGAAGGGTCCCTTTTGCTTTAAAGAGTAAAATTGACACTGAGTTGGATAAACTGATCCAACAAGGAATTCTAGAACCTGTTGACTCCAGTCCCTGGGAGACCCCCATTGTCACGCCTCTCAAGGCAAATGGGGACATTCGCATCTGTGCTGATTACAAATGCACTCTGAATAAGGCAGTGCAGCAACATGCCTATCCTGTTCCCGTGGTCAGTCATATCCTGGCCTCCCTCAAGGGGGGGCGTGTTTTTGCAAAGCTTGACCTAACTCAGGCATATCAACAGCTGCCTGTTGATGATGCTGCTGCTATAGCTCAGACTATTGTGACCCACAGAGGGGCCTTCAAGGTAAAGAGGCTACAATTTGGAGTAAATGTCGCTCCTGGGATTTTCCAAAGTGTAATGGAAAACACACTATGGGGTATACCAGGGGTTTGCCCCTATTTTGATGATGTCTTAATTGCAGGAGACTCCATACATATTTTAGCTGAAAGGCTAAGGGCTGTCCTGTTAAGGTTCAGGAAAACAGGCCTCAAACTCAAGAAGGACAAATGCAAAATTGGGGTGCCTTCTACTGAATTTCTGGGGTTCAAAATTGATGCTGCTGGGATTCACCCTGCTGAATCCAAACTAAAAGCCATTATGCAAGCCCCTAGGCCGAAGTCTAAGGCCGAACTACAGGCTTTTCTGGGCCTTCTGAACTTCTACAATTCCTTTCTCCCACATAAAGCTAGTGTAGCTGAGCCTCTTCACAGGCTATTAGATAAACAGGCAGTGTGGCAGTGGTCACAAACACATGAGGCAAGTTTCAATGAGGTCAAGGCCTTATTCACTTCTAACAGTGTACTCGTACATTTCAATGAATCCCTTCCTGTGTGCATCGCTTGTGATTCTTCCCCTTATGGGGTAGGAGCTGTACTGAGCCACCTCAGGTCTGATGGAACTCAGGTTCCTGTTGCATATTACTCCAGAATATTGTCTTCTGCTGAGCATAACTATGCTCAAATAGACAGGAAGGCTTTAGCTGTTGTTGCTGGGATTAAAAAATTCCATGATTTTTTTATATGGTAGGCATTTCACGGTCTTCACTGACCATAAGCCTTTGCTGGGACTGTTTACCACACGTAAGCAACCCCCCCAAATCATCTCTCCCAGGATGCTCAGGTGGTCTATCTTTTTGTCTGCATATGATTTTTCCCTACTTCACAAGCCTGGGAAGGAAATGGGCCATGCTGATGGCCTCAGTAGATTACCCCTGCCGGTAATAGAAGCTGACCCCGCACCAGCTATCAATCTTCTTTCTATCCAAGCCTTGCCCGAGCCCTCTCTGAATGCCAGAGATGTAGCCGCTGAATCGGGCACAGATCACACACTTTCATGTGTCCTTTCTTGGGTTTTGTCTGGATGGCCTGAGCACTGTCCTAGTCCTGAGTGTAAGGACCCCAAGTCCTGTCTAATGTAAGGACCCACCCCACTTTGCATCTTAAGAAGACAGAACTCTTGGAATAATTCTTCCAACAGGAATCCTTTATTAAGAGAAAATGGTTGCAGGCATGCTAGACAGGACTTGGGGTTCAAGCTCTTCCATTCAAGGTTTTAAGGGGTTCCCCAGTAGTCCCACTCAATCAACCCCCCTTCCAGTGATAGTTTCAAGTATCACAATTCCACCCCCTTTCTTCTTTCTTCCGTCTGAATGGAGACTTCAGGTAACTACATGAAAGGCAAATACCCTGCTTTGTTATGATCAGGTCCCCTAGTGCTAACGCTTTGATGTTACAATAAACACACATTCAGCATTCAGCTCTTTGAAGTGTACTGAAGGAAGTGAGGGCCATAAAGCCCCTTTGTTCTCCCCCTTCTCTCCCTCGTATGGCAGAATCCAAAGAAGGCAGAATTGGGAGTTTCTATATTTGATAATTAAAGATGAAATATGATTGGATTCTGACACTGAGTTTCAGAGTTTCTGGTCTAAAAGGAACAAGTTGTCCACCTCTCAGGGTTGTCTGCTTTGGGGAAGCAGAGTTGTCATTCCCACCTCAATGAGGACTAGGGTCTTAGGTTTCCTCCACGAGGGTCATCCTGGCATTGTACGAATGAAGGCTCTTGCGCGCAGCCACTTGTGGTGTCCTGGCCTAGACAAAGACATTGAAGCTAAGGTGCATGCATGCCACCTTTGTCAACGCTCGCGCCCTGAAATGCCCCAATTGACTACGCTGAGCCCTTTCAGGATCAATTCTTCTTGGTCCTCGTTGACAGCCATTCAAAATGGCTTGAGGTTGTATCTGTCTCATCCACCACCATTGCAAAGACTATTCAGGTACTGAGGGGGATTTTTGCTGCACACGGGCTCCCTGACGTCATTGTGTCTGACAACGGCCCTCAATTCACTTCCTCCGAATTCCAAGCTTTCTTGCAGGCTAACATGATTCATCATGCCACCTCTGCACCGTTCCACCCGTCCACCAACGGTATGGCTGAACGCATAGTTCGCATCACCAAGGACACCTTGAAGAAACTGACCTACGGAGACTGGCATCACAGGTTGGCTGACTTCCTCCTTTCTTATCGTACCACACCGTCCACTTCTACAGGGAGAAGCCCAGCTGAACTTCGTTGGGGGCACAAACTGACTACCAAGCTTGACCGGTTGTATCCGGACAGACTGCCTCCTTCTGTCTCACACCCCAGGGCACCTAGGCAACTACTTGTGGGTGCCCCGGTTTGGACTTGTAACTACGGGCTTGGTCATACATGGGTCCCTGCTTCTATATCCAGGGTCACAGGTCCTCTGTCTTACGAGGTGTCCCTGGACAACAGTCGTGTCCTGCGTTGGCACATCGACCAACTTCGCCCTAGACGGGACCTTCCCGCTGAGACTCCTGGGTCTTTTCCAGGGGGGAGGGGGAACCCTTTGGGCAAGGGGAAGGGCATGGGCTGATGCCCATTATCAATGGGGAAGCTACAAACAGCTCATCTCAAGATTCCGCAAGTGCTCCCAACAGGAAGTCAGGGAGCCCAACTAGAATCCAGGCATCAATGCCTACTCCAGCCAGGGAGTCACCCCGGGGGCATAATCACTACTCACCCGCACCACTCAGTACTCCAGTCAGAGAGAATACCCGGGAGTATCCCAACAATCCATACCCTGCAAGGGAGCTGGCACACACTCCTCCTAGTTGGCCTGACTTTACCCCTATCCCTAGAAGGGGGCAAACAGACAGGGAGGTGGTTGAGGAACCAAATCCCGACTACAACACCTCTGACTCCACTCAGGGGACAACTGAGTTTTGGGACAGTACTGAAAACCACACAAGCCCGGACACAGAACGGGGTTCAGGGGACAGACAGCCTCCTGACAGGTCTTGGACGGACCTAGGAGGTTCTACAGAAACGCCCAACAGTGACAGTCACTTAGAAGGGCCAGAGAGCCTACAGCTAGGTGGGACAAACAGGTCACACAGTGGAAGAAGCCCTGGCCTGACGAGCCCGGTGGGCAAGCAAGCAGGCCAGGCAATGGAGCACAGTCCTTGGGAACCACCAAGGCATAATAGGGGGGGGGGGCAGGCAGGCATCACCCCTCAGTCAAGGGGTACTTGGCAGGTACCCAGAGCTTAGGAGGTCACAGAGAGCAAGGAAATCTCCTAAGTATTTAGAGGATTTTGTAACCCTATTGGCAAAACAGAGCTAGTAGAAAAGTAGAGCACTGAGGCCAATGGAAAACGGGGAACACCTGGTATTGGGGAGCATGGCACTACACTAAAAAAAATGAGTTATGTATTATTATGGCATGGGTAATAGTTTTAGCCCAGGGGGAAGGGGTGTTATGTCCTGAGCCTGTGCAAGCAGGCTCGGGGCATTGCAAACGGTCCTGGGCAGGTGCAAGCTGCCCGGGACTAGGCAGGCTGTCGCCAGTACTTGTGTGCATGCGCAGCAGCTGGCACGCCAAAAATTGCAGATTGACCCAGGAAAGGCCTATAAAAGAAGCCGAGAGTTTTGGGCGTTGCCGGCATCTTCTAACTGTAAGCTGAACTAAAGAATGCAGAGTTCCTGAGAACTACAAATGCTTCTCGTGTCTTGCCATTTCGCGAAGGATGCAACAATTTGGTTGTGACATTATCCCATCCAACAGATTCAGTCAAAGATTTGGTTGAAATTTTAGTACAGTATGGACAGGTCTCTGGTTTAAAGGTAAATAAGAATAAAACTAAAATATTATTGAAAAATATGTCTAGGAAGGGAAAAGATTTTATAGCTGAAACAACCGGTTATGAAATAGTTAATAAGGTTAAGTATTTAGGAGTTTATATTACAACATCTAATGGAAAATTGTATAAGAATAATTATGAGCGCTCACGGATTATAGTTCAAAAAGATTTAAATGATTGGCAAAAGCTACCACTATCGTTATTGGGGAGAATTTCAGTAGTGAAGATGAATGTTCTACCAAAGTTTCTTTTTTTGTTTCAGATGATACCCATTTTAAAGAAGGACGCTCATTTGGATGAGTGGTAGAAGGGTATTAATAAATTTATTTGGGGCGGGAAGAAATCAAGGGTAAAGTTTAAGATTTTACAAGATGCTCGAGAAAGAGGTGGACTTAATGCACCAAATCTGAAATTATATTATGATGCGGCCACTTTAACTTTAGTAAGTGACTGGCTCAATTTAACAAATAGAGATATTCCTGTTCTTGAAGGGTGAGATTTATTATATGATTGGCATGAATATTTAATTTTTGATAAGAAAGTAGATTTGGTCTTTAAGTCACATATTTTAAGATATGCTTTACTTCGAGTTTGGAAAAAATATTATTATAAGTTAAATTATAAAATACCTATTTGGGGGATCCCTGGAAAAGCAATCCAGGGGGTTTCTAAGGGGGTGATTTTTGACAACATTTCGTATAAAGAGTTACTTATTTGGTCGGGTACTGATTGGCAATTAAAGTCTTCTGATGTGTTAAGGCAAGAAAACATTTTACAATCGTGGTTTCAATACTTGCAAATTGTGAAGAGATGGATTTTAGATAAGAAAGTGGGAATTACTTTAGTAGATGAAAATTTGGTAATTCAGATCAAGGATCAGAAATGTGCCCATATTAAAAGAATTTATAATGAGTTAATAAAATTGGATTCAGAAACAGAGTTAGTTAAAGACTGTATGATTAAATGGGCCCAGAATATTCAAGAACCGATCTCGTTGGACTTATGAGAGGAAATTTGGACTAGAAATGTTAAATTTACGCAGGCCCAGAATTTGAGGGAAAATTTTTACAAAATGTTTTATAGATGGCATTTGGATCCTAAAAAGTTGTCTTGTATGTACCTGAACCTGCAACCTAAATGTTGGAGATGTGGTTGGTTGGATGCAACTTATTTTCATATTTGGTGGACCTGTAAAGTTATTAAAGCCTTCTAGATTATGATTTGGTGGAACATTCAAAAGGTTTTTAAAAGGAAGATTAAGTTTACTCCCCAACTGTTTCTTTTGGGAATTTTCGTGGACTTTAATGTTGAATTTAATAACAGCAGCAAGATTACTGGTGGGTCAATATTGGAAGAAGGATACTCTGCCTTCTTTAGAAGAATGCGTATTTAAGCTTTCTAATTTAGCAGAAATGGCTAAAATTTCTGCTTATTTAAAGGACCATTCACAAGAGAGATATTTTAATGTATGGAGAAGATGGATAGAATATGTTCAGAAGAAATATGGAACTACAAAGTTTCACTTATTCTATTGAGTAATGATTTTGTTTATAAACTTATGATGTCAAAGTTTGAAGAGAGTTAAGGGTTTTTATGATTTTGTTCATTGTATAATTAGTAAACTTAAATAGATTATGTTTAATATGTTTGCATAATCCTGTATTTTGCTCTGGGAAGTCGGGGGGGGAGGGGGGAGGGGGGTGGATGGGTTGAAGTTTAAGTAGTCCAGATAAAGTAGAAATAGTTTTATTGTATATAATATTGTTTTAATTTTGAGAGAGAAACTGCTCGGGCATTTCCCCGGAGCCGCATCAAGAGGGAGGAGAAGAAGGTGAGAAATATGTAGGAAGGTTGAGGTGAAGGAGGAGAGAGGATGAGTGAAGAAAAAGAGGGAAAGAAGTAAGTTGGTTTGAGGTGGGATGCGGTTTGGGGGAAAATGGGCGGGCAAGACTGAATGTGGCGTGTATCAATTTGTTTTATTTTTTATCTGAAGTATTTGTAAGATTGTTATGTATTGTAAAATTGAAAATAAAATTTTTTACAAAAAAAAATAAAAATAAAAATAAAAGCAAGCCATTCTACCCTGAAAAAAAAGTAAAAATAAATTTAAAAAAAAACACCAAACAATACCAGTTTGATTTGAGCAACACAAAAATAATCGGCCACACTACCACCCGCCACACTCGTGAGTTCATTGAAGCCTGCATTCCACCAGCAATTCCATCAACAGACAAGTTGACCCACAACAAGCCTGCAAACTCCTCAGAATCCAAATCAACCACACAGCCAATCAGGGATGGCACTGACAGAACAGACCCTCAACCAACCCACGCAAGGCCCCCCAATTCTCACTCACACCTGACCCATCACAAGACCCTCACATGACACATCCACACCTGAAACCCTTATAAACAGAAGAACATCGACACTGACATCCCCTAAACTCCACTGAAGATGTTACCTAGCCTGGTAATGAAATGTTCAGAAACGGACCCACAAGCTTGGAGAACGAATCTTCATCCCCATTAAGTTCAATGTTGTCTTACATTGTAATATGTTGGGAGAGAATCCAAAATCCCTTTCCACAAGCACCAAATTCTAGAATCTGAAGAAAGAAAAGCTTAACGCACCTGAGATAAAAGAATTTTAGTGGTGTGTGAAAACACAGCCAATGTATAATTTGCCATTCAGCAATTCTGGAGGCCAAAGGAAAAAGTTAAGAGGAAGACAAGGGATCTTATGAAAGAAAATGTTTCATAATTTTTTTCTCAACATATTCCACATTTCTCAGAGAGTGTTTTGTGACATTCAATATCTGTCACCCTTAGCAATACACATGGAACCTATAAGGGAATACCTGCCATGGCTGGATCTTTTCGACTTCCAGCTTGATTTTTCTCTCCATCCTTATCCTCTGGGATTGAGATGAATAGGCCACATTTAAGGCATGTGCCACAATCTGGATGGCATTGTAAGTTAAGGAGCTATCTAGAGAGAAGATCTTTTCAATCTTCTCTTGAGAGAGAGTCTCCAAGTTCTCTTTCTCTGTACACCTTGTCCAGCCTTTCACAGACAAGGCAGGCTTTCCATATGAACAGTGAAATTTTTTAACCATAAATGCTTCGATATAAAAATAGAAATCCATGAAATCATTAAATTTGGTCCTTTGGCTGGTCTGGATAAGGAAAGAAAAAATACTATGGGTATATCTGAAAGAAAAAGTATTATACAATAATTCGATGGTGAGATCCCACAAGGCTGTTGTGATCCAAAGTTTCCCCACAGTAGGCTTTCTCAAGGAATTTAATATATTTTCTAGAAAAAAAGCTCCCTCTACGAATGAAAATTCTGAATAGTAAACAAATACATTGATTTGGATCCACATGTTGAAAACGGAAACCAGATACTTGTTGTTCTCAGCTTTTAATAATATGATTTGTGAAAAAACAGCACAGATGCCGTTCTGAGCCAGCACAGGAATGAAGGTCCTAATGAAATGTTCTCCATTATCAGTGTCTGCAGCAAAGACACCAATGAATATCCACCCAAAATACAGCAGCAGTTTAACAATCCCCAGGTTCTGAACACTTTCTTTGGGGACAGTCCGGTAGAAAAAGGGTAACTGAGTTTTATCACTCAGGATTGGTGAAATAAAAGTGTAGCTGATCTGGAAAGAAAAAGAAGATTTATGTTTTATTTGGGGTTTTTACAAGGCCAACGTATGAGATCCTGAAAATATAATGTCAGAGCTTAGGTAGTGGATGGAAGATTCCAGCCTACCTTGGTGGATTTAATAGGGGATCAGAAATGCAGAAAATGTAACTGTCATCAGTGGAAGGTTAAGAAGAAATCCAGAGCTCATTTTATGAAAAGTTGGTGCTTCCAGAGAGCCTGCATAGGGTGAGATCTGAGCAAGCATACATTTTGAACTAATCTTTGTACTCAGTGATAACTGTTAATTATGGCTGTATTTATTCTTGTCTCTTTGGGAGACTGAAAGAGGATGTAAAGATGAATTGTACACCGTAATCCATGCTTAACATTTCTATGGAGGAAATCTCCTTGAACTGCTGTGGAATAAACTTGCAGCCATGCACTTGCTCTATACCTGTGGGATTTTGTAGATGCCCAATATGGCAGCCATAAGGATGGATATGTCAGAGTTGGTCTCTTCCAGGAGAACCAGCATGTTCCTCTTCCTTCCACAGCTGTAATTGGGAACATTGGCCTCTCCAGTCGAAAGCAAATCCAACAGACCATCCAATGTCAATCCTCTGTCTCGAAAGTTGTCATGGAGGTTGTAACCCAGGGTGAGGTTGGGTAAGAGGAGGGGATCTTTGTTGACTTCCTGGATGGCAAAAAGGAAGGACAGAATTTTCCAGTAGAACACACCTACTTTCCTGAAAAGATACATGGATTTTGCCATAATGTTGCATTCAGTGAAAATACCAACCTAGAACTAAGGAGAAATTTCCTGACAGTGAGAATGATTAACTAGTGGAATGGCTTCCCTTCAGATGTTGTGGATGCTCCATCACTGGAGGGTTTTCATAAGAGATTGGACAGCTGTTTGTCCAGAAGGTTATAGGGTTTCTTGCTTGTGCAGAGGGTTGGTCCAACTCTGTTATTCTGTTAATGCATTTCATATATGCTATTGTGACTGTACAGGTTTTTGTCCCCAAAGTTCCTCTTCTCTACTTACATTGTTTGAAACAGACACATTCCAGACAATCTGGGTATTGTTGTCCCTTGGATTCTCTCACACCTCAGGCTGAGGAGTCCAAAAACATCCCAGGAAAAGATTATGGCAAACTATGTCTGAAAATGCAGCTCAGAAACAAGCATGGACCTTACCATGTAGGAACAGGAATTGAGATTCATTCAAAGGACTATAATATACAGGTTATATTTTTATAATGTGCATGTATGTGTGTATGAGTCTGCTGTATGTATGAATGAGATAGGGAAATAGAATATAGAGAATCATCAACGATTTGGACGAGGGGATAGATGGGGAACTCATCAAATTTGGAGATGACAGGAATAGCCAAGTTGGCAGAAATAGCCAACACACCAGAAGACAGGCTTAAGATACAGGAGGACCTGGACAGACTTGAACACTGGGCACTATCTAACAAAATGAAATTCAATGGTGAAAAAAGTAAGGTTCACATTTAGGGAAGAAAAACCAAATGCACAAGTACAGCATAGGTGGCACCTTGCTCAATAGTAGTAATTGTGAGAGGGATCTCGGAGTCCTAATGGACAATCACTTAAATATGAGGCAGCAGTGTGCTGCAGCTGCCAAAAAAGCCAACACAGTGCTGAGCTGCATTATCAGAGGGATTCTGATCAATCCCTTTTTTCTGAACAGGGATTGATCAGAACTACACAATTAGAGATTCCTATCCTTTTCTTTGATGGACATGTTGAGATCATAACCATGACTTCCCAAGCTAATCACCTTGAGAGATGAAAGTAAGTTGTCCATGTAGAGATCAGTTGGACAAGGGTGCTGAGCATCAAAGCATACTTTTGTTTTATCTGCTGAATGTGTTCCATATAAGGAACGGTTGCTGGAATTGGGTATGTCTAGTTTAATGAAGAGAAGGATGGGGTGTGTGTGTGTGTGACATGATAGCAGAGATCCAATATCTCAGCAGTTGCCACAAAGAAGAGGGAGTCAAGCTATTCTCCAAAGCACCTAAAGGCAGGACAAGAAGCAACGGATGGAAACTAATCAAAGAGAGAAGCAACCTAGAACTAAGGAGAAAATTTCCTGACAGTTAGAACAATTAATCAGTGGAACAACTTTCCTGCAGAAGTTGAAGGTGTTCCAACACTGGAAATTTTTAAGAAGAGACTGGACAGCCATTTGTCTAAAACGGTTATAGGCTTTCCTGCCTGAACAGAGGGTTGAAGACTTCCAAGGTCCCTTCCAACTCTATTATTATTATTATTGTTATTATTGTTATTATTATTATTATTATTATTATTATTATTATTATTATTATTATTATTATCGATCATCGCACAGTCAGCCAGATGTTCAGACTGGATTTGGCATTTTGTCTACCTATCGAGTCCTTACCCAGGACCTGGGATAGGCAGATGTGGATGTTTGATGGTATTACAGATATCGTCGCAGGATGGAAGCAGTTCCTAATAAGGCCGCCTTTTGCAATTGACTAATAGCGAATTTGTCAATGCCAATGGTGTTCAAGTGGTGCTCCAGTTGTTTTGGGATTGCACCCAAGGAGCCTATTACTATTGGTACTACCCTTGCTTGCTTTTGCCACAGTCTTTCTATTTCTATTTGTAGGTCTTTGTATTTTGTTATCTTCTCCAGTTCTTTCTCGTCTATTCTGCTGTCTCCAGGCACTGCCACGTCCACTATCCAGACTTTTTTGTCTTTCTTATCGACAATTGTTAAGTCTGGGGTGTTATGTTGCAGGTGCTTGTCTGTTTGAATTCTGAAGTCCCAGAGCAGTTTAATTTTATCATTTTCTATGACTTTCTCTATTTTATGATCCCACCAGTTTTTGCTTACAGGCAAATGATATTTTTTGCAGATCTTCCAATGCACCATTGTTGCTACTTTGTCATGCCGCTGCTTGTAATCAGTTTGTGCAATCTTCTTGCAACAGCTTACCAAGTGGTCCACTGTTTCTTCAGCTTCTTTGCATAGGCGGCACTTACTGTCTGTTGCTGTCTTCTCAATTTTGACTTTGTATGCATTTGTCCTTAAGGCTTGGTCTTGTGCAGCCAGAATTAGTCCCTCGGTCTCTTTCTTCAATTTTCCTGCTCTTAGCCATTGCCAGGTTTATTGTTATCTGCTTTCCCAGCTATTTTTTTCATGTATTGGCCATGTAGTGCTTTGTCTTCCCATGCCTCTATTCTGTTCTTCATTTGGTCTTTCTTGTAGGCCAGTTTGGTCTCTCCAGTAGTTAGTAAGCCTTCCTGATATACTAATTTCAGTGCATCTTCATCATTGTTCTTCAGATATTCTTCCAAAGCCATTTTTTCTTCTTCAACCATCTGATGTACTTGTAGCATTCCACGCCCACCTATTTGCCTTGGTAGATAAAGTCTATCAATGTCACTGCGTGGATGAAGGGCATGATTCATTGTCATTATTTTTCTGGTCTGCCTATCCATTGCTTTTAGTTCTGCTTGAGTCCAGTCCACTATTCCAGCTGTGTACCTAATGACTGGGATTGCCCAGGTGTTGATTGCCTTTATGGTATTTCCTCCATTGAGTTTGGATTTTAAGATCTTCTTCACTCTCTTGATGTATTCACCTCTAATCTTTTTCTTGACTTCAGTGTGCTTGATGTTGTCAGCTTGAAGGATACCCAAGTATTTGTAGTACTCTTCCTCATCCAGACTCTTAATGTTATTTTCGTGGGGCATCTTGATTCCTTCAGTTTTCAATATTTTTCCTTGTTTGATAGTAAGTGTGGCACATTTGTCCAAGCCAAACTCCATTACAATATCTTGGCTATATATACGGACAGTGTTGAGCAGCGATTCTATTTCAGATGATGTTTTTCCATACAGCTTCAGATCATCCATGTAAAGGAGGTGGGATAGTCTGGCAGATGTTTTTGATGTTTGATAGCCATGTCCTGAGTTATTCAGTATTGTTGACAGAGGAAACAGTGCAATAACAAATAGTAATGGTGATAATGAATCTCCTTGAAATATTCCTCTCTTGATATTAACCTCTCCCAGCCTCTCACCATTGATCTGCAACTGTGTCTTCCATTGTGCCATCGATCTTTGCACAAATTTTCTGATGTTTCTACTGACTCCTGTTATTTCTAGGCACTTTATTATCCAATCATGTGGCAGAGAGTCAAATGCCTTTTTGTAGTCAATCCATGCAACATTCAGATTGGTCTTCCTTCTCTTGCAGTTTCCAAGATCATTTTGTCTATTAGGAGTTGATCTTTTGTTCCTCTGCTGTTGGGGCGGTTTCCTTTCTGCTCAGGTGGAAAGAGATTGTTTTCAACTAGATGCTGTTGCACTGCATCAGCTACTACACCAGTTAGTAATTTGAAAGTTGTTGGTAAGCAGGTAATTGGCCTGTAGTTACCTGGTGTTGCCCCTTTTGCTGGATTTTTCATTATTAGGTAGGTTTTCCCAGTTGTTAGCCACTTTTCAATTTCTCCTCCTTGTAGTATATTGTTGAACTGCTTGGCAATGAGTGGGTGTATAACAGTTAGATGTTTCAACCAAAACCCATGCAGTTCATCTTCACCTGGTGCTGACCAATTTTTGATTTTCTTTGCTCTTTTTTCTACCATTTTTGTTGTTATTACTAGTTCTTTCATTTCAACTTCTGTTTTATTTGCATCCACCTCTTTTAACCAAGCCGCATCCTTGTTGTATTTCTTTGGGTTATCCCATATCTGCTTCCAGAACTGCACTGTTTCTTCCTTGTCAGGTACTGACTGATTCCTTGCAGTTTCTCCATTGATGGATTGGTAGAAACGTTTCTGATTGGATTGAAATTGGAGGTTCTGCCTATAGTTTGCAATTCGAGCTTCATATCTATGATTTTCCTGGCTATAGCTGTTATTTGTTGCTTTATTATTTCCAGTGCTTCCTTGATCTTCCTTGTTTCTAAGTGGTATTTCTTGATTAGGTATTCTTTGGTCTTCTTGTTCTTCAGCTTCTTTTCTTTCATCTGTTCTAGCTTGCTTGCATGTGATCTTAACTTGCTGATTTTATTTTCTAGTCTAACCTTCCATTTTTCTGGTGCACTGTTTGTTTGTTTTTCTTCTTTGTTGATTTTGCATCCCAGGTATTCTGTTATAACTGCAGCTGTGCTGTACATTAGTTGGTTTGTTTCTTGCAGTGAATTGGTGCTTATACTTGATATTGCAATATTTGCATCTTTTAATGCTTGTGCTAGCTGTTTCTTTGGAACAAGCTTCAATGCAGGTATTCTATTGTTTTTGTGCTGTTCTAGATGCTCAGTTATTCTTTGTTTCAATTCTTTTATTTCTTTAGTTAGAGGGTTTTGTTCTTCCTGAGGAAGAGGTGCCTGGTTTCCAAATGAGAACAGTTGTATATCTCTGCTAGATTCCTTCACTGCCAACTCCCCCTGGTTTGCCTCTACATTCTGAATTACTTCTGGTAAGGCTTTGATTTCTTTGCCCTGGGTAAACCTTTGCAGTTCGTCCAATTCTGTTTCTGTGAATATTTTATTTCGTGTTATAAATCGGCGTTGATCTGCTAGTCTCTGTTCTGTTATTTCTGATTCTGGATGTTGTTCTTTCCAGAACTGGTGCATTCGTTTTAGATATCCTCTTCTTGTTGGACTTGATCTGTAGTAACAGATCATTATTTCTTTGTTTTCCATCACTGTGTATCTGCGACGGGTAAACACCTTTTCTTCCAGTAGTTCTGCAGCTGCTGGCCCTGGTTGCTCAGCCAACAGTCCTGAGTCCTGTAACCCATTTTTCACCAGATATCCAGGAACTCCAATATCTAGCGCGGACCTTGTTAACCCGGGCGACGTCCGAGCCGGTATGGCATTCTGAAATTTACGTCTCACCATATTTTTTATGGGAGAGACACTCTTTGTCTGACTCCTCTGATGAGACCTGTCCAGTATGGTTGAACCTCTGGCATAGCTCTCATCTTCCTCAGAGTACACAAGCCCCACAACCACGTCAAGGTAGTGCCTCACTGGGGGTTATTATTATTATTATTATTATTATTATTATTATTATTATTATTATTATTATTATTATTATTAAGAGATCAGTTGGACAAGGCTGCTGAGCTTTAAAGCATAATTTTGTTTTACCTGCTGAATGTGTTCCATTTCATGCTGTTTCTATACAGACCAAGGCTTTTTTTCTCATAGAATGCCCAGAACGGAGTTCCGGCACCTTTTTGGGATGGAAATTTGTAGGGTAGGCAAGGCGGGTTGTGTGACATGTGTGAGTTCTGGCACCTATTTTTTTTTACAAAAAAGGCAGTGATACAGACGTAACTGTAGATCTAATTAATTAAAACCTCACTGCTTTCCTTCACCCACTTTCTTTCTCAAAGGCAACATAATATAACATTACTCAACATTATGTAACTTACCGATGAAACTTTTTAGAAGGACTCAAACTGAAATTTTGCAGCTCAGGTTGTAGAGTATTTGTTGCAGAGAAGAGTCCACTGATGAGATGGTCTCCTGGCCTGTAATGATTGAGTGGGTCTCTTGCATCCCTCTCCAAAGTCAAGAAGCACCTGGTGCTGAGCATCCCACAGGCTGCCTGGGCCAACAAAAGCTCCATCAGAAGCAGAAGTAGAGGGTCCATTTCTGGTTTAACTGAAGGAGTCCCCTGCCTTGCATCTGATCTCAGAATCAGAAGAGCAGAAATGTTTGGAGAAGTTGAAAGCAGATAGCAGCAAGACTTTTCTAATATAGTATGAAGTCCAGAGAAGGCTTCCCAAATGATGGAAACATGGGTCAACACAACAGAAGACCACCTGGTGGCCATGAAGCTCAGGCCAGCTTCCCAAGGTGACAAGACAATTTATGCACTAACTTTCATGATGCCAAACATTACTATGTATTGCTCCTGAGTCTGTTGATCCCCTCCAGAGAATCTCTGGAGGAGAGAAGAATCTCTTGACATTTAGCATGAGGGCAAGAAAGAAATCACTCTCATTCTACTAATAATTATCTGGACATGTAGAAGTTTTGCAAAGTCCTCCCTGCAGGGTGAGCTGGGAATTCAACTGAAGAAGTCCTGATATAATTCAATATAATGGATTCCTAGAAAGCATCCAAGACCAAATTGTTCTTTGGGCATTTGGGACACCTGTCATTTTGCTTGGTTGATTTCCATTTGGTTTTCTTTCATGTTATTATAAGTGATGCTTATTTTACGATGCTGTTTTTTTGCTTAGATGAAGTTACGGTTACCTTTTTCTTATTGTGGACTTTTGAGGCTGACGTTGACTTAGACGTACTGTGCGATCCTTATTATTCAGATCTTTATGTTTTAGGGTAGATGCTTTACTTTTATTCCCATGGTAGAATTGAATTCATATGATTCAAATAGATGTCCATCCATCCATCCATCCATCCATCCATCCATCCATCCATCCATCCATCCATCCAACCATGTGACATGCTCCTTTTTATCTGGAAGAGTCAAGGAAAATAAAATGCTTCTAAGAAACGTAGAGTAGGGGGTTGGACTAGATGACCTCCAAGGTCCCTTCCAGCTTTACTATTATTACTATTACTATTGAGGATCATCGCACAGTCAGCCAGGTGTTCAGACTGGATTTGGCATTTTGTCTACCTATCGAGTCCTTACCCAGGACCTGGGATAGGCAGATGTGGATGTTTGATGGTATTACTGTTTGATGGCTGCCTTTTGCAATTGACTAATAGCGAATTTGTCAATGCCAATGCTGTTCAAGTGGTGCTCCAGTTGTTTTGGGATTGCACCCAAGGAGCCTATCACTATTGGTACTACCCTTGCTTGCTTTTGCCACAGTCTTTCTATTTCTATTTGTAGGTCTTTGTATTTTGTTATCTTCTCCAGTTCTTTCTCTTCTATTCTGCTATCTCCAGGAACTGCCACGTCCACTATCCAGACTTTTTTGTCTTTCTTATCGACAAGTCTGGGGTGTTATGTTGCAGGTGCTTGTCTGTTTGAATTCTGAAGTCCCAGAGCAGTTTAATTTTATCATTTTCTATGTCTTTCTCTATTTTATGATTCCACCAGTTTTTGCTTACAAGCAAATGATATTTTTTGCAGATCTTCCAATGCACCATTGTTGCTACTTTGTCATGCCGCTGCTTATAATCAGTCTGTGCAATCTTCTTGCAACAGCTTACCAAGTGGTCCACTGTTTCTTCAGCTTCTTTGCATAGGCGGCACTTACTGTCTGTTGCTGTCTTCTCAATTTTGACTTTGTATGCATTTGTCCTTAAGGCTTGGTCTTGTGCAGCCAGAATTATTATTATTATTATATTATTATTATTATTATTAATTATTATTATTATTATTATTAACTATACTATTATTATGGATCATCGCACAGTCAGCCAGATGTTCAGACTGGATTTGGCATTTTGTCTACCTATCGAGTCCTTACCCAGGACCTGGGATAGGCAGATGTGGATGTTTGATGGTATTACAGATATCGTCGCAGGATGGAAGCAGTTCCTAGTAAGGCCGCCTTTTGCAATTGACTAATAGCGAATTTGTCAATGCCAATGGTGTTCAAGTGGTGCTCCAGTTGTTTTGGGGATTGCACCCAAGGAGCCTATGACTATTGGTACTACCCTTGCTTGCTTTTGCCACAGTCTTTCTATTTCTATTTGTAGGTCTTTGTATTTTGTTATCTTCTCCAGTTCTTTCTCTCTATTCTGCTGTCTCCAGGCACTGCCACGTCCACTATCCAGACTTTTTTGTCTTTCTTATCGACAATTGTTAAGTCTGGGGTGTTATGTTGCAGGTGCTTGTCTGTTTGAATTCTGAAGTCCCAGAGCAGTTTAATTTTATCATTTTCTATGACTTTCTCTATTTTATGATCCCACCAGTTTTTGCTTACAGGCAAATGATATTTTTTGCAGATCTTCCAATGCACCATTGTTGCTACTTTGTCATGCCGCTGCTTGTAATCAGTCTGTGCAATCTTCTTGCAACAGCTTACCAAGTGGTCCACTGTTTCTTCAGCTTCTTTGCATAGGCGGCACTTACTGTCTTTTGCTGTCTTCTCAATTTTGACCTTGTATGCATTTGTCCTTAAGGCTTGGTCTTGTGCAGCCAGAATTAGTCCCTCGGTCTCTTTCTTCAATTTTCCTGCTCTTAGCCATTGCCAGGTTTTATTATTATCTGCTTTCCCAGCTATTTTTTTCATGTATTGGCCATGTAGTGCTTTGTCTTCCCATGCCTCTATTCTGTTCTTCATTTGGTCTTTCTTGTAGGCCAGTTTGGTCTCTCCAGTAGTTAGTAAGCCTTCCTGATATACTAATTTCAGTGCATCTTCATCATTGTTCTTCAGATATTCTTCCAAAGCCATTTTTTCTTCTTCAACCATCTGATGTACTTGTAGCATTCCACGCCCACCTATTTGCCTTGGTAGATAAAGTCTATCAATGTCACTGCGTGGATGAAGGGCATGATTCATTGTCATTATTTTTCTGGTCTGCCTATCCATTGCTTTTAGTTCTGCTTGAGTCCAGTCCACTATTCCAGCTGTGTACCTAATGACTGGGATTGCCCAGGTGTTGATTGCCTTTATGGTATTTCCTCCATTGAGTTTGGACTTTAAGATCTTCTTCACTCTCTTGATGTATTCACCTCTAATCTTTTTCTTGACTTCAGTGTGATTGATGTTGTCAGCTTGAAGGATACCCAAGTTATTTGTAGTACTCTTCCTCATCCAGACTCTTAATGTTATTTTCGTGGGGCATCTTGATTCCTTCAGTTTTCACTATTTTTCCTTGTTTGATAGTAAGTGTGGCACATTTGTCCAAGCCAAACTCCATTACAATATCTTGGCTATATATACGGACAGTGTTGAGCAGCGATTCTATTTCAGATGATGTTTTTCCATACAGCTTCAGATCATCCATGTAGAGGAGGTGGGATAGTCTAGGCAGATGTTTTTGATGTTTGATAGCCATGTCCTGAGTTATTCAGTATTGTTGACAGAGGAAACAGTGCAATAACAAATAGTAATGGTGATAATGAATCTCCTTGAAATATTCCTCTCTTGATATTAACCTCTCCCAGCTCTCTCACCATTGATCTGCAACTGTGTCTTCCATTGTGCCATCGATCTTTGCACAAATTTTCTGATGTTTCTACTGACTCCTGTTATTTCTAGGCACTTGATTATCCAATCATGTGGCAGAGAGTCAAATGCCTTTTTGTAGTCAATCCATGCCACATTCAGGTTGGTCTTCCTTCTCTTGCAGTTTTCCAAGATCATTTTGTCTATTAGGAGTTGATCTTTTGTTCCTCTGCTATTGGGGCGGTTTCCTTTCTGCTCAGGTGGAAAGAGATTGTTTTCAACTAGATGCTGTTGTACTGCATCAGCTACCACACCAGTTAGTAATTTGAAAGTTGTTGGTAAGCAGGTAATTGGCCTGTAGTTGCCTGGTGTTGCCCCTTTTGCTGGATTTTTCATTATTAGGTAGGTTTTCCCAGTTGTTAGCCACTTTTCAATTTCTCCTCCTGTAGTATATTGTTGAACTGCTTGGCAATGAGTGGGTGTATAACAGTTAGATGTTTCAACCAAAACCCATGCAGTTCATCTTATTATTATTATTATTATTATTATTATTATTATTATTATTATTATTATTATTATTATTATTACGGATCATCGCACAGTCAGCCAGATGTTCAGACTGGATTTGGCATTTTGTCTACCTATCGAGTCCTTACCCAGGACCTGGGATAGGCAGATGTGGATGTTTGATGGTATTACAGGTATCTTCGCAGGATGGAAGCAGTTCCTAATAAGGCCGCCTTTTGCAATTGACTAATAGAAAATTTGTCAATGCCAATGGTGTTCAAGTGGTGCTCCAGTTTTTTTGGGATTGCACCCAAGGAGCCTATTACTATTGGTACTACCCTTGCTTGCTTTTGCCACAGTCTTTCTATTTCTATTTGTAGTTCTTTGTATTTTGTTATCTTCTCCAGTTCTTTCTCGTCTATTCTGCTGTCTCCAGGCACTGCCACGTCCCACTATCCAGACTTTTTTGTCTTTCTTATCGACAATTGTTAAGTCTGGGGTGTTATGTTGCAGGTGCTTGTCTGTTTGAATTCTGAAGTCCCAGAGCAGTTTAATTTATCATTTTCTATGACTTTCTCTATTTTATGATCCCACCAGTTTTTGCTTACAGGCAAATGATATTTTTTGCAGATCTTCCAATGCACCATTGTTGCTACTTTGTCATGCCGCTGCTTGTAATCAGTCTGTGCAATCTTCTTGCAACAGCTTACCAGGTGGTCCACTGTTTCTTCAGCTTCTTTGGGCCCTGAGGGGGGTGTCTCCCTCTCGGAGATGTGCCCGGACGGGTTTGTGGTGCTTCATCAGCCTTGACATCAGGGCAGGGGTGGGGGAGTGGCAGTCATCGCTCGGAAGTCCTTGAGTCCTCATAGGATTCCTGCCCCGGAGGTTGTTGGGTGTGAGTCCCTCCTATTGAAGTTGGGTTCACGGGTTCAGTTGGGCCTGCTGCTGACGTACCTACCTCCCAGCTGCGTTGCAACAGCCCTGCCTGCGTTGCTGGAGTCAGTAGCCGGGTTGGCGTTGGAGTTCACCAGACTTATAGTACTGGGGGACTTTAACCTACCATCACTCGGCGATCGCTCAGAGGCGGCGCAGGAGTTCATGGCTTCCATGGCAACCATGGACCTGACCCAGGTAATCCAGGATCCGACTCATAGGGGTGGTCACACACTCGACCTTGTGTTTCTCTCGGGGCAATGGAGACATGATCTGGAATTAAGGGGAATAGAGATCTCGCCCTTGTCATGGACAGATCATTTCCTATTGAGGCTGGACTTCAGAGCATCACGCCCCCATCGCAGGGAGAGGGAACCGACTAGGTGGTTCCGCCCCAGGCGCCTAATGGACCCAGATCGGTTCCAGGAGGAGCTTGGGGAAATACCTGACTCCCTTGTCCACAACTCGTCCGGGTCCCTGGTTGCGGCCTGGAATGAGGCAGCGTCCGGGGCCCTGGATCGAATTGCGCCTTTGCGACCTCTCTGTGGTGGTGGTCCCCGGAGGACACCTTGGTTTACTGAGGAGCTCCGGGAGATGAAGCGCCACAAGAGACGTCTAGAGCGACGTTGGAGGGCCAGTAACTCTGAATCTGACCGATCACTATTAAGAGCCTATCTTAGGACTTATTTAGTGGCGATAAGAGCGGCAAAGCGTGTTCACTTTTCCGCACTTATTGCGTCCGCAGAATCTCGCCCGGCCGCCTTATTTAGGGTGACCCGCTCCCTTCTTAAAGTGGAGGAGGCGGAGGAACCCTTGCAGGGGAGAGCTGAGGAGTTTGTTCAGTTTCTGTCGGACAAAATCGCTCAGATTCAGAGAGACCTGGACTCCGACTGGGCAGTGCCAGCCGAGTTGCCAGGGGCTGGTCTTAGTCATGTTATCTGGAGCGAGTTGGAGCCTGTGACCCCTGATGAAGTGGACAAGGCCGTGAGGGCAATGAATGCCGCCACCTGTTTATTGGACCCGTGCCCCTCCGGGCTGGTTTCTGCCAGTAGGGAGGTGACACGAGGCTGGCTCCAGGCGATAATCAACGCCTCCTTGATGGAGGGGTCTTTCCCGCAACCTTTAAAGGAAGCGGTGGTGAGGCCCCTCCTCAAGAAGCCTTCCCTGGACCCAGCTGTTTTGAAGAACTTTCGTCCTGTCTCCAATCTCTCCTTTGTGGGGAAGGTTGTAGAGAAGGTGGTGGCGTCCCAACTCTTGCGATCCTTGGATGAAACTAATTATCTGGACCCTTTTCAATCTGGTTTCAGGCCCAGCTACAGCACTGAGACTGCTTTGGTCGCACTGACCGATGACCTCTGGCGAGCCCGGATAGGGGTTATTTCTCTATCCTGGTGCTTCTTGACCTCTCAGCAGCTTTCGATACCATCGACCATGGTATCCTTTTGCGTCGTCTCGGAGAGGTGGGGGTGGGCGGCACCGTATTGCGGTGGTTCTCCTCCTACCTCTCTGACAGGTCGCAGTCGGTGTTGGCGGGTGGACAGAGATCGACCCCTAGGCGCCTCGATTATGGGGTGCCTCAGGGCTCGGTCCTGTCCCCCCTCCTTTGTAACATCTACATGAAACCGCTGGGTGAGATCATTCGGCGACACGGGGTGAGGTATCATCAGTATGTGGATGATACCCAATTATATATCTTCACCCCGTGTCCTTTCAGTGAAGCAGTCGACGTGATGTGCCGGTGCCTGGAAGATGTGAGGGTCTGGATGGGGGTGAACAGGCTTAGACTCAACCCTGACAAGACTGAGTGGCTCTGGGTCTTGCCTCCCAAAGGTCAACTGGATGGTCCATCTTTAGTCCTGGGGGGGGGCAAATCTACCTCCCTCAGTGCAGGCACGCAACTTGGGTGTCCTCCTGGACTCACAGCTAAATCTGGAACAACATCTATCGGCTGTGGCCAGGGGGACTTTTGCACAGGTTCGCCTAGTGCACCAGTTGCGGCCTTATTTGGACTGGGAGGCTTTACTTACAGTCACTCATGCCCTTGTCACCTCAAGACTGGATTACTGTAACGCGCTCTACATGGGGCTACCCTTGAAGAGCGTTCGGAGGCTGCAGTTGGTTCAGAACGCAGCCGCGAGAGCGATTGGGGGCGCGCCGAGGTACGCCCATGTGTCACCTATCCTCCGCGAGTTGCACTGGCTTCCTGTGGGTCTCCGGACGCAATTCAAGGTGTTGGTTATCACCTTTAAAGCCCTTCATGGCATAGGGCCAGGTTACTTACAGGACCGCATTCTGCCACATAGTTCCCAGAGACCGGTGAGGTCCCATAGAGTGGGCCTCCTTCGGGTCCCGTCGGCCAGACAGTGTCAGCTGGCGGGCCCTCGGGGAAGGGCCTTTTCTGTGGTGGCTCCGACCTGGTGGAATCAACTTCCCCCCGAGGTTCGAACAACTCCCACCCTGCCGGCCTTTAAGAAGGCTGTTAAAACCCTCCTGTTCCAGCAGGCCTGGGGCTGATGTCCCCGGGGGGGGGCGGGATATGATCGGACTCGCGGTATGACTGTGGTATGACTGCTTTATTTTACTGTTTTATCATTGTTTTTAACTTTGTACGCCGCCCTGAGTCCTTTGGGATTGGGCGGTATATAAATACTGTAAATAAATAAATAAATAAATAGACGGCACTTACTGTCTGTTGCTGTTTTCTCAATTTTGACTTTATATGCATTTGTTCTTAAGGCTTGGTTTTGTGCAGCCAGAATTAGTCCCTCGGTTTCTTTCTTCAATTTTCCTGCTCTTAGCCATTGCCAGGTCTTGTTAATATCTGCTTTCCCAGCTATTTTTTTAATATATTGGCCATGTAGTGCTTTGTCTTCCGATGCCTCTATTCTGTCCTTCATTTGGTCTTTCTTGTAGGCCAGTTTGGTCTCTCCAGTAGTTAGTAAGCCTTCCTGGTATACTAATTTCAGTGCATCTTCATCATTGTTCTTCAGATATTCTTCCAAAGCCATTTTTCTTCTTCAACCATCTGATGTACTTGTAGCATTCCACGCCCACCTATTTGCCTTGGTAGATAAAGTCTATCAATGTCACTGCGTGGATGAAGGGCATGATTCATTGTCATTATTTTTCTGGTCTGCCTATCCATTGCTTTTAGTTCTGCTTGAGTCCAGTCCACTATTCCAGCTGTGTACCTAATGACTGGGATTGCCCAAGCGTTGATTGCCTTTATGGTATTTCCTCCATTGAGTTTGGACTTTAAGATCTTCTTCACTTTCTTAATGTATTCACTTCTAATCTTTTTCTTGACTTCAGTGTGCTTGATGTTGTCAGCTTGAAGGATACCCAAGTATTTGTAGTACTCTTCCTCATCCAGACTCTTAATGTTATTTTCGTGGGGCATCTTGATTCCTTCAGTTTTCACTATTTGTCCTTGTTTGATAGTAAGTGTGGCACATTTGTCCAAGCCAAACTCCATTACAATATCTTGGCTATATATACGGACAGTGTTGAGCAGCGATTCTATTTCAGATGATGTTTTACCATACAGCTTCAGATCATCCATGTAGAAGAGGTGGGATAGTCTAGCAGATGTTTTTGATGTTTGATAGCCATGTCCTGAGTTATTCAGTATTGTTGACAGAGGAAACAGTGCAATAACAAATAGTAATGGTGATAATGAATCTCCTTGAAATATCCCTCTCTTGATATTAACCTCTCCCAGCTTCTCACCATTGATCTGCAACTGTGTCTTCCATTGTGCCATTGATCTTTGCACAAATTGTACTACGATGCTGTGCTTTTGACATTAATTAGTGATTGAGTTAATTTAACAAATGCAGATATACTCCTTCTGGAAGGATGGGATTTATTGTTTGGATGGCATGCCTATTTAATTTATAATAAAAAGGTCGAGAGGGTTTTTAAATCTCATATCTTAAGAATTTCTTTACTTCAGGTTTGGAAGAAATATTAGAGAAGTGATTCAAGAATTCCACTGTGGGCTATTCCATGGCATGCAATAGAAGGAATAAGGAGAGGAGTTAAGATGGATACTATTTCTTATACACAATTACTTAAGTGGGATGGTAAAAATTGGCAAATAAAATCTATGGATGAAAAAGTACAAGAAAATATTATCTATTCTTGGTTTCAGTATAGACAACTATTGGAAAGGTGGAAGATAGATTGCAAGGTGGGCTTGTTTAGAGAGGATGAGAATTTGTTAAAACAAATCAGAGATCAAAGTCGAACTCATATTAAAAGAATTTATGGTGTGTTAGTGGAATTGGATTCAGAAGCAGAGTTAGTTAAAGACTGTATGGTTAAATGGGCACAAAATTTTGATGAACCAGTCCTATTAAACACCTGGGAGACTATTTGGGTGAGGAATGTTAAATTTACACAAGCCCAAAATTTACGGGAAAATTTTTATAAAATGTTTTATAGATGGCACCTTGATCCACAAAAAATGTCTCGTATGTTTTCAAACCTGCAGCCTAAATGTTAGAGATGTGGTTGCTTGGATGCCACTTATTATCATATTTGGTGGTCATGTAAAAGTATAAAAGCTTTTTGGATTAAGATATGGTGGAATATTCAAAGAATTTTTAAAAGAAGGATAAAATTTACTCCACAACTGTTTTTGTTGGGCATTGTTTCGGATTGTGATGATAAAGAGATTATTTTAATGTTAAAGTTAATTACTGTGGCTAGGTTGTTAATAGGGAAATATTGGAAGACGGAATCTTTGCCTATTTTGCAAGAATGGTTTTTTAAAGTATCTTATTTAGCGGAAATGGCAAAATTTTCGGCTTTCTTGAAAGATCAATTGCAAGAGAAGTACCTTTTGGTGTGGAAAAGATGGATAAATTTTATACAATATAAGTAGGATATAAGAAAATGCCATCTAGCTTTTGAATAATTTATATTTAAAGTTTAAGATATTTATTTAGAAGTGTAATTATTATTATTATTTAATTTTTTTATTTTTTTATTTTCCTTTCTGTTTTTTATATATAATGGAGTTAAAGTATATTATAATCTGTTTACTGAGCGTAATGATATTGGTTTAAGGTTTACTTGGGTTTAAAATTATTTTTTTTCTTTTAAGTTCTAGTTAAGCCTGTATTCAGCCCTGGGAAGAATGGGGGAGGGTGTCAGAATCCAATCATATTTCATCTTTAATTATCAAATATAGAAACTCCCAATTCTGCCTTCTTTGGATTCTGCCATAAGAGGGAGAGAAGGGGGAGAACAAAAGGGCTTTATGGCCCTCACTTCCTTCAGTAGACTTCAAAGAGCTGAATGCTGAATGTGTGTTTATTGTAACCTATTGTAACCTAAAAGCGTTAACACCAGAGAACATTAGCATTAACAAAGAAGAGTATTTGCCTTTCATGTAGTTATCTGAAGTCTCCATCCAGACGGAAGAAAGAAGAAACGGGGTGGAATTGTGATACTTGAAACTAGCACTGGGAAGGGGGGTTGATTGGGTGGGACTACTGGGGAACCCCTTAAAACCTTGAATGGGAGAGCTTGGACCCCAAGTCCTGTCTAGCATGCCTGCAACCATTTTCTCTTAATAAAGGATTCCTGTTGGAAGAACTATTCCAAGAGTTCTGTCTTCTTAAGATGCAAAGTGGGGTGGGTCCTTACAGAGGGTTTTGGGGAGGGTTGGGAGGGATTGGGGAAGGGATTTTTATTGTAAAATTTCAAAAAATTTTAATAAAAAAAATTATAAAATATTTTATTAATGAACAAATGTCCCTTGGATTAAAAGAAAAAGGTGTGCACCATTTATGTTGCAGTTTTATTTTCTCCAATTGTTGCCTGAAATGCAGACACCCTAAATTTGGCCTGGAGCTGATGAAAATTTCTCCGAATTTGAGAGATTAAAAACTAGCCTTTTCACCCCTACCCAACAATATAAATCACAGTGAAAAACACTTTTGGGAATGGTGGGTGGTCCAAGTGTTTTGATAGGCACAGAAACAAATGATACAAAAATTTGGTATATGTGATAAATCAGAAAGCAACTAAAGAAAGAATGAATGACATTTATTACCCAAGAAAACTGAACAATAGAAAACATTGATGAGAGATTACATTGCACAAATGGTAAATTTATGGGTTACATCATGCCCTTTCCAGGCTTGATTTGTTTCTTACTTAAAACTTGCAAGTCTATTCAATTACATTCAGAATACATTGTCTAAAGTTCAGTTGCTGAAAAGGCTAGATTTTTTCCCATAGAAAAAAACAGAAGAAATGCATTCTTTCTAAAGTCTGAAAGGAGACCAACACTGGCAAACTAAAATGCTAATAACATCCTCACTTAAAGGCTAATAATGAAGCCTAAAATGCTAAATAATACTGCCAGACACAGGAACATAAAAACATGGAAATTAGGCTTAAACAGGAGATCACTTCAAAAAGCAGCCTGATAATGTTTTCTCCTGAAAAGTACCCAATTGGTGGGAATTATATTGGGTGAGAATTATATCCCCAGAACATCCATCAAAATCATTTTTTTACTTCAGCTTTGAACATCAGTTGCTCCTTTGTATTCAGGTCTGGCCTTAGCAAAATGATGTAACACTTAGGGATGAAGATGCAGCCCAGAAGCCCAGCACTGGAGGCCAAAATGGAGAAGACTTGCACAGCAACCATGAATTTCCCTTTGGTGCTCAGATAGGTAGGCACAAAGGAGATCCAGACACTGCAAAAGACCAGCATACTGAAGGTGATCAGCTTGGCTTCATTGAAGGATGCAGGCAGATTCCTGGCCAGGAAAGCCACCACGAAGCAAATGGCAGCCTGAAAGACCATGTAACCAAGGGCAACATAAAACATAGTGACAGAGCCTTCATTGCACTGCAGAACAATCTCTCTAGGCTGCGAATACATGTCGGAATCAGGGAATGAAGGATAGACTCCTAACCAGGTGAAACAAATGACAACCTGGACACTGGAACAAGAAAGGATGAGGGAGTTGGCCAGATTCTTGCCCAGCCACCTTCTCACTCTGTTTCCTGGCTTTATGGCCAGGAAGGCCAGCACTACCATAATTGTTTTGGCCAGGACCGAAGACACAGCAATGGAGAAGATGATGCTGAAAATTGTTTGTCGGAGAAGACAGGTGGTTCTCCTTGGCTGACCAATGAAGAGAAAGGAAGTCAAGAAGGAAAGCAGGAGGGAGATCAGGAGGATATAGGAGAGGTCCCGGTTGTTGGCTTTGACAATTGGAGTTTCTTGGAATTTAATGAAGATTCCCAAGACTAAAATTGTGGTTAAGATTAGGAATAGGGCAAAGAAAGTAAGAATAATTCCCAAATGCTCTTGATGGGACAAAAAGGTGACAATTTTGGAGATACATTGATCTCGATGCTTGTTCTGATACTGATCGTCTGGACATCTGGTGCACTGGTCTGCATCTGCGGAGGACAAATGTATATTTACCTGGGAATTTATAGGACGGGAGTTAAAATTTGAAATCAGGAAACCCACATCTGAATTTGTGTGTATTCATCAGCAGGGGGATGGAAGGCAGAAATAAAAATTTAGGAGTATGTATATAGCTGTGCTTTTTTGCATTAGTATGTTTCCCAAGTGGATCAAGTGTGAAAATGTGGCTAGATTAGGGGCAGACAACTCTAGGAAGCAAAACGGGAGAAGGGACAACCATCTACATCATGTAGAAAGGTCCCTAATGGACTGGGATTGGCCAAACTGACAGGGTTGGAATATTCTGTTTTTCAAAAATGGAGTTTGATTTGTCCCATTACTCATTAGTTGAAGAATAAAATTGAAATACAATACCAATATTGTCCAACTATTTATAGATTCATTTTGTCCCATCAAATCCCAATGGTTAATGATGAAAGGGGGGTAGATAAACTTGTCTGGTTTATTTATTTATTTATTTATTTATTTATTTATTTATTTATGAGACTTATATACCGCTTTAAGTGCAAGTACTCTCTAAGCGGTGTACATCAGTAAGCAATGTATATATATTTACATTGCCCCCAACAATCTGGGTCCTCATTTTACCTACCCCGGAAGGATGGAAGGCTGAGTCAACCTTGAGCCGGTGAGATTTGAACCGCTGACCTGCTGAACACAGTCAGCTAAAGTGGCCTGCACGACTGCACTCTAACTGCTGCGCCACCTCGGCTCTAGTTTGACCTGGTTTGACCTTTCTCTCTAATAGACATAATAAGGAGAGAGTCCTCTCCAATAGCAATGTATTCCCCCAATGTGTTCCCCCTGTATTGTTGACAGAGGAAACAGTGCAATGACAAATAGTAATGGTGATAATGAATCTCCTTGAAATATTCCTCTCTTGATATTAACCTCTCCCAGCTTCTCACCATTGATCTGCAACTGTGTCTTCCATTATGCCATTGATCTTTGCACAAATTTTCTGATGTTTCTACTGACTCCTGTTATTTCTAGGCACTTTATTATCCAATCATGTGGCAGAGAGTCAAATGCCTTTTTGTAGTCAATCCATGCCACATTCAGGTTGGTCTTCCTTCTCTTGCAGTTTTCCAAGATCATTTTGTCTATTAGGAGTTGATCTTTTGTTCCTCTGCTATTGGGGCAGTTTCCTTTCTGCTCAGGTGGAAAGATATTGTTTTCAACTAGATGCTGTTGCACTGCATCAGCTACTACACCAGTTAGTAATTTGAAAGTTGTTGGTAAGCAGGTAATTGGCCTGTAGTTACCTGGTGTTGCCCTTTTTGCTGGATTTTTCATTATTAGGTAGGTTTTCCCAGTTGTTAGCCACTTTTCAATTTCTCCTCCTTGTAGTATAGTGTTGAACTGCTTGGCAATGAGTGGGTGTATAACAGTTAGATGTTTCAACCAAAACCCATGCAGTTCATCTTCACCTGGTGCTGACCAATTTTTGATTTTCCTTGCTCTTTTTCTACCATTTTTGTTGTTATTACTAGTTCTTTCATTTCAACTTCTGTTTTATTTGCATCCACCTCTTTTAACCCAGCCGCATCCTTGTTGTATTTCTTTGGGTTATCCCATATCTGCTTCCAGAATTGCACTGTTTCTTCCTTGTCAGGTACTGACTGATTCCTTGCAGTTTCTCCATTGATGGATTGGTAGAAACGTTTCTGATTGGATTGAAATTGGATGTTCTGCCTATAGTTTGCAATTCGAGCTTCATATCTACTGATTTTCCTGGCTATAGCTGTTATTTTTTGCTTTATTATTTCCAGTGCTTCCTTGATCTTCCTTGTTTCTAAGTGGTATTTCTTGATTAGGTATTCTTTGGTCTTCTTGTTCTTCAGCTTCTTTTCTTTCATCTGTTCTAGCTTGCTTGCATGTGATCTTAACTTGCTGATCTTATTTTCTAGTCTAACCTTCCATTTTTCTGGTGAACTGTTTGTTTGTTTTTCTTCTTTGTTGATTTTTCATACGAGGTATTCTGTTATAACTGCAGCTGTGCTGTACATTAGTTGGTTTGTTTCTTGCAATGAATTGGTGCTTATACTTGATATTGCAATATTTGCATCTTTTAATGCTTGTGCTAGTTGTTTCTTTGGAACAAGCTTCAATGCAGGTATTCTGTTATTTTTGTGCTGTTCTAGATGCTCAGTTATTCTTTGTTTCAATTCTTTTATTTCTTTAGTTAGAGGGTTTTGTTCTTCCTGAGGTAGAGGTGCCTGGTTTCCAAATGAGAACAGTTGTATATCTCTGCTAGATTCCTTCACTGCCAACTCCCCCCGGTTTGCCTCTACATTCTGGATTACTTCTGGTAATGCTTTGATTTCTTTGCCCTGGGTAAACCTTTGCAGTTTGTCCAATTCTGTTTCTGTGAATACTTTATTTCGTGTTATAAATCGGCGTTGATCTGCTAGTCTCTGTTCTGTTATTTCTGATTCTGGATGTTGTTCTTTCCAGAACTGGTGCATTCGTTTTAGATATCCTCATCTTGTTGGACTTGATCTGTAGTACCAGATCATTATTTCTTTGTTTTCCATCACTGTGTATCTGCGACGGGTAAACACCTTTTCTTCCAGTAGTTCTGCAGCTGCTGGCCCTGGTTGCTCAGCCAACAGTCCTGAGTCCTGTAACCCATTTTTCACCAGATATCCAGGAACTCCAATATCTAGTGCGGACCTTGTTAACCTGGGCGACGTCCGAGCCGGTATGGCATTCTGCAATTTACGTCTCACCATATTTTTTATGGGAGAGACACTCTTTGTCTGACTCCTCTGATGAGACCTGTCCAGTATGGTTGAACCTCTGGCATAGCTCTCATCTTCCTAAGAGTACAGAAGCCCCACAACCACGTCAAGGTAGTGCCTCACTGGGGGATTATTATTATTATTATTATTATTATTATTATTATTACAAATAATAAAGACTGGATATAAAATAAATAAATAGAATTTTCTGAGAATGAATTTTCCTCCATCTGCTCAGAGCCTGCCTCCTTCCCAGTGTGTGGAAAGCTGTTGTCCAGGATTTGGGAAGGCGGTGTAAAAGGGGAAGCTCATATGCTGCTATGGCTATCTTCCTTTTGCAGAAGGAAACATCTTCACTGTGGAAGCAGGGTGTGTGGGTGACTCCAGAAAAAAAGGGGACAGACTTTAGGAAATATAATATACCTTGACATTGTCCATGAGAGGGTGTGTTGATAGGCTTAGCATGGCCTTTCCTTGATCCACTGGCCATTTTTATGGTCCACAGGTCACATTTGATCCTTTGGTTGAGAGGTGGGTTGAGCTGAGAAAGATGGCCAAAGTCAGCCAGCCAGTTTTCATGCCTAAAGGGGGGCTTGAACTCATGGTTTCCCACTTCCTAGCATGGTGCTTTAACCACTTGGGAATCATTCCAGAACCCCTTCCCTTGTTTCTGTTTTTTGGGATCAGGGTTAGTCTTGGGCACCTTCAGTAAATTTCAAGAAACTCTCATAATTAAAGACAACAATCAGGATGTTAGAATAGAATAGAGCTGGAAGGGACCTTGGAGGTCTTCTAGTCCAGCCCCCGCTCAAGCAGGAGAACCTACACCATCTCAGACAAGTATCTGTCCAGTCTCTTCTTAAAAACCTCCAGTGATGGAGTGCCCATGATTTCTGAAGGCAAGCCACTCCACTGGTTAATTGTCCTCACTATTAGGAACTTTCTCCTTAATTCCAGGTTGCTTCTCTGTTTGATGAGTTTCCAACCACTGTTTCTTGTCCTGCCCTCTGATGCTTTGGAGCATAATTTGACTCTCTCTTCTTTGTGGCATCATCTCAAATACTGGAATACTGCTATCATGTCCCCCCTAGTCCTTCTTTTCTTTAGACTAGCCAAACCCAAGTCCTACAGCTGTTCTTCATATGTTTTAGTCTCCAGGCCTTGGATCATCTTAATTGCTCTTCTCTGAACTTTTTCCAAGGTCTCAACATCTGTTTTGTAGTGTGGTGACCAAAACTGTATGCAGTATTCCCTGCCTTTCTCATGATGTCCTCTGCATATAAGTTAAGTAGGCAAGGTGACAGAATACAGCCTTTCTGGACTCCTTTCCCAATTTTGAACCAATCAGTGGCTCCATGTCCAGTTCTCACTGTTGCTTCTTGGCCCACATATAGGTTTCTCAAGAAACAAATACAATGGTCAGGTACTCCCATCTCTTTAAGAACTTGCAACAATTTGTTGTAATCCACACAATCAAAGGTTTTGGATAGGCAAGGAAGCAGATGTTTTTCTGGAACTGCCTAGCTTTCTCCATGATCCAGTGTATGTTGGTAATTTGATCTCTAGTTCCTCTGCGTCTTCAAAATCCTGCCTGTACTTCTGGAAGTTCTTGATCCACATACTGCTGGAGTCTAGCTGGAGTCATACACAATACAACATACAAAATGTATCTGTAATGATATTTCCAGTATTTAAGGGTGTTGGCATGACCGTAGAAGAGACCTCTTCTCTGCTATTAGCATTTATGACTTGTTGACTTGGGCAGAGTGTTAAAGTGCTAACAAGAAGCCAACTTGGGGTTACATGAATCTAGAAATTTGGGAAGTTTCCAAAAATTTCCTTTCTTGTGCAATAGATTCTCTTTTCTAATTTTATTTTGAAGAAAATGAGTAGGCATCTTTACTGCTTATCCTTCCTTTCCCCCTTTCAATCAAATGTCATTTCATATCTGCCAATCAGGGTTTCTTCATCAATCTAGTGCTTTGTTTACATGTCTCTCCTCTGACTTTTCTCTTTGAAAGCAGGAACACCACACCACCATCTCCCACCCAATCCTGACCCCTTCTTACCAATGAACTGTGGGGTCTATTAGACAGTTTCAGCCCTCCCCTGATGGGATCCTCAGACACACAACCCACTATGGAGAAATGGCTGGTGAATTTGTTAGAATAGCTGAAATGGATAAATTAACTTCTTTCATTACAGAAAGGAAATTATCTACATTTATTCATCACTGGAACCCTCTTATGTCTTTCTTGCATAAAAATGAAAAAAAAATGGTAATAAATATTTCTAGTTCAGGATTGAAATGACGAGTCCTGAACACTCTGAGTTTGCTTGTTTTTTTGCAGATGTTTCATTACCCAAACTAGGCAACATCATCAGTGATAGTCACTGATGATAGTTACTAGCACTCATGATGTTACCTAGTTTGGTAATGAAATGTCTGCCAGAAAACAGGCAAGCTCAAAGAACACCAAGGACCCCTCAAATAAAAAAAAATACTTCTGATCTGATAAAAAGTACTTTTGATTGTTAGACAGGATAGATTACAGAAAAAAGAGAACATACTTTCTTCTAACAGTTTGGTAGATCTTAATAATTATAAAATATTTTATTAATGAACAAATGTCCCTTGGATTAAAAAAAAAAAGGTGTGCACCATTTATGTTGCAGTGTTATTTTCTCCAGTTGTTGCCTGAAATTCAGACACCCTAAATTTGGCCTGGAGCTGATGAAAATTTCTCTGAATTTGAGAGATTAAAAACATTTTTTCTTTTGCAAAACTAGCCTTTTCACCCCTACCCAACAATATAAATCACAGTGAAAAACATTTTTTGGGAACGGTGGGTGGTCCAAGTCTTTTGATAGGGCACAGAAAGAAATGATACAAAAATTTGGTATATGTGATAAATCAGAAAGCAACTATAGAAAGAATGAATGACATTTATTACCCGAGACAACTGAACAATCGAAAACATTGATGAGAGATTACATTCCACATATGGTAAATTTATGGGTTACATCATGCCCTTTCCAGGCTTGATTTGTTTCTTACTTAAAACTTGCAAGTCTATTTAATTCCTTTCAGAATATACTGTCTAAGGTTCAGTTGCTGAAAAGGCTAGATTTTTTTTCCCATACAAAAAAAACAGAAGAAAAGCATTCTTTCTAAAGTCTGAAAGGAGACCAACACTGGCAAACTAAAATGCTAATAACATCCTCACTTAAAGGCTAATAATGAAGCCTAAAATGCTAAATAATACTGCCAGACACAGAAACATGAAAACATGGAAATTAGGCTTAACCAGGAGATCACTTCAAAAAGCAGCCTGATAATGTTTTCTCCTGAAAAGTACCCAATTGGTGGGAATTATATTGGATGAGAATTATATCCCCAGAACATCCATCAGAATCATTTTTTTACTTCAACTTTGAACATCAGTTGCTCCTTTGTATTCAGGTCTGGCCTTAGCAAAATGATGTAACACTTAGGGATGAAGATGCAACCCAGAAGCCCAGCACTGGAGGCCAAGATGGAGAAGACTTGCACAGCAACCATGAATTTCCCTTTGGTGCTCAGATAAGTAGGCACAAAGGAGATCCAGACACTGCAAAAGACCAGCATACTGAAGGTGATCAGCTTGGCTTCATTGAAGGACCCAGGCAGATTCCTGGCCAGGAAAGCCACCATGAAGCAAATGGCAGCCTGAAAGACCATGTAACCAAGGGCAACATAAAACATAGTGACAGAGCCTTCATTGCACTGCAGAACAATCTCTCTAGGCTGCGAATACATGTCAGAATCAGGGAATGAAGGAAAGACTCCTAACCAGGTGAAACAAATGACAACCTGGACACTGGAACAAGAAAGGATGAGGGAGTTGGCCAGATTCTTGCCCAGCCACCTTCTCACTCTGTGTCCTGGCTTTATGGCCAGGAAGGCCAGCACCACCATAATTGTTTTGGCCAAGACCGAAGACACAGCAATGGAGAAGATGATGCTGAAAATTGTTTGTCGGAGAAGACAGGTGGTTCTCCTTGGCTGACCAATGAAGAGAAAGGAAGTCAAGAAGGAAAGCAGAAGGGAGATCAGGAGGATATAGGAGAGGTTCCGGTTGTTGGCTTTGACAATGGGAGTTTCTTGGAATTTAATGAAGATTCCCAAGACTGAAACTGTGGTTAAGATTAGGAACAGGGCAAAGAAAGTAAGAATAATTCCCAAATGCTCTTGATGGGACAAAAAGGTGACAATTTTGGGGATACATTGATCTCGATGCTTGTTCTGATACTGATCGTCTGGACATCTGGTGCACTGGTCTGCATCTGCGGAGGACAAATGTATATTTACCATGAATTTATAGGACGGGAATTAAAATTTGAAATCAGGAAACCCACATCTGAATTTGTGTGTCTTCATCAGCAGGGGGATGGAAGGCAGAAATAAAAATTTAGGAGTATGTGTATAGCTGTGCTTCTTTGCATTAGTATGTGTCCCAAGTGGATCAAGTGTGAAAATGTGGCTAGATTAGGGGCAGACAACTCTAGGAAGCAAAAGGGGAAAAGGGACAACCATCTACATCTTGTAGGAAGGTCCCTAATGGACTGGGATTGGCCAAACTGACAGGGTTGGAATATTCTGTTTTTCAAAAATGGAGTTTATTTGTCCCATTACTCATTAATTGAAGAATAAAATTGAAATACAATACCAATATTGTTCAACTATTTATAGATTCATTTTCTCCCACCAAATCCCAATGGTTAATGATGAAAAGGGGGTAGATAAACCTGTCTGGTTTGACCTTTCCCTCTAATAGACATAATAAGGAGAGATTCCTCTCCAATAGCAATGTATTCCCCCAATGTGTTCCCCCTGTATTCCACAGGAAACACAGACCATGATTGCCTACTCCTTGGATATCTTGGGAGAAGATGGGTAGGCAGAAATGTGTCTATCCTGAGTCCATGCTAGAATGGAGATGACAAGATTACCGACGAGGTCCTGTGTGAGTTGGCTTTCATTCATCTCAATGGAGAGTTTCATACTCTAGAAGCAACATCATTCTGTTTGTCATGGTGTAATAACAAGCTGCTTCATGTCACTTCAACTGATTCTCCACAAAGTTGCAGATGCTTCTCATAGCTGCTTGGCTTCTTTTACATCTCAACATCTCATTCCAATACATTCTTGCAGGTCATATTATTGTGATTTCCTTGGTGAAATTAATTCTGATAATTAAATTAATACTCCCTCTCCACAATATCCAAATTAGAAATATCTTCTCAGAAAAGATCTGCAGGAAAATTTGCTCCTATCTGAAGGGCTGTGTTGATTCCCACTCACCAACCTTCTTTGGTGGAAAAGCTCCCTTCTGCACAGGGGATGCAGTTGTAGCAGCAGATTGGTTTTCCTTCCTGAACCACTTTGAAATATCCAGGCTGACAAGGCTCCACACACTGGGAGTAAGGCAAGGGCTGAAAGTGAATAGAATTGGCATTCAGAAGCATTGGCAAAACTGATCAGCAATGAAATGAATTATAGAATTGGAACGGGATCAGCAAAACAGGTATGTGCAAAATAGACTAGAAATGGAGCGTTGTGTTTCTCCTTCAGGCCATATTGTGGTGAATACTCCAGGGAAAGTCTAATAATTTTCTAGAAAGTTAGTTTTTTACACTGAAAGCAGTTCATGTTAGTCAGACATGTTTCCATTTTGGAGGACTGACTCTGGAAGACTGTCAGAGCAACTTTTGGAAAAACACATCAGCATGATTTAGAGGAGAAATGGGAATTCTGGAATTCTTCAGGATGACGGATTTTGCACATTTATTGTACCAAATGTCTAGATAAATTCAATTCTTGCATTTCTACATGTCCAAATGAAAAACATACAGAGATTTTATTTCTCTCCCCCCCAGCTTAAATCCTGCTTCTGTTTTCCTCCACCCAAACATAATTTCCCTCTGTGTCCCTTAGATTTCCATACTTAACACAACGAATTTTCTTTTGCTAGTTCTAAATGGAAACAGTATAAGTCTGAAGGATGAATTTAACAGAATAACAGACTTGGAAGGGACCTTGGAGGTCTTCTAGTCCAACCCCCTGACTGGACAGGAAACCCTCTTTTATTTCAGACAAATGGTTGTTCAATCATTTCCTAAAACCCTGCAGTGATGGAGCACCCACAACTTCTGGAGGAAAATCATCCCACTGATTAATTCCTCTAAATGTCAGGAAATTCTTCCTTAGTCAGTCTGATATATAGTTTGGGAAGGAAGGAGACACAGATTGAGAGGATGGACAAAACTAAAGAGATGGGACACGTTCCCCACCACCTGATTGAGCCATTGTGGCTTCGTGGTGGTTTCCTTGTTGATGCTGAATTTGATTCCAGTGGCTCCTTCTCTGACTAGACTCCCAAATTTCACTCTGGTGGTGGACTTATTAGGAAACCACACCCAGCTCAAAATGTCAAAGTCAGCCATCAAATCTCCATTCCTATCCAAGTACATTCCTTCCATGGTATTGTTGTAGATCTGGGGATCCTTCAGGAAATGGTGAAGCTACAGTGTATGAGGAAAGATATTTTTACAGAAATGGAATCGTCTGAACATGTTGACGTACAGAGATATAAGAAATTTGGCTTATTGAACTGCAGCCTGTTTTCTTCTCAGGACAATTTGCATAATTTGTCTATGCATAGATTTGCTTATTTATTAATTGTACTTAATATTACAATTATCAGTGTAAATCCTTGTGGGAGATGCTTTCTTTTCAACATATGGCATTCCCAGATGGCCCCTCTCCTTTTGTTCTATTGTTTTATTTCTCTCCTTGAAAATAACTAGATGGTAGAAGGGCAGGAGAAGGGAAATCCTTTACCTACAGATATGTTTGCTTACATCATCTATTGCTTATACATTAGTTTCCCCCTCTTCTCTGAGATGTCCTGTATAACTATAGATGCATTGTTTTGTCCACAGGGTTTTATCTCAACATTCTTTGGAGAATTTCCCCTGCGCACACTGAATAACAAGCACTGCACTGAGCCTTGATTATTTATTTTGGATCCTGTATTGTGATTCCACAAGAGAGAAGATGGAGCAGTGTAGAAGACACAGCATCAGTTTGTACAACTCAGTCCTGGAAATATTAATTGGCTTTAGGAAATTGGGAAGCAAATGTCAATATTTGCAATTGACTGTTCCATGTACTTGTTATCTGAAGAAAATATGAACACTGATTCTGAGTGAAAGCTTAAATATTGATTCTGGCGCTCTTTGGGTGATTTTACAAGGATATACACTGATAATTGTAATATTAAGTACAATTAATAAATAACCAAGTACAAGGTACCATGATGGGATCACCCATATCAGGCCTAATAGCAGAAGAAATCATGCAACAAATTTAATCCATAGCTATACGCACCATTCAACCAAAATTCTGAAACCTTTATCATCAAATCCTCCCAAATTGAGGAAACACGCCATCTACTCAATAACATATTCCCTGGGATCAAATTCACACACGAAGAGGAAACAGACAACAGACTCCCATTCCTCAACATTGACATAAGGAGACTAGACAATGGAGAACTGGAAACCCACGTCTACTGCAAACCTACACACATGGACCAGATCCTCAGCTTCCCAAGCAACCACCCACTGCACCCAAAAGAAGCTGTGTCCAGACCCTCTTCAGAAGGGCCAGGACACACTGCAGCACCACAACACTAAGAAAAGTGGAAGAGAAATAGCTGCTTGCTGTCTTTCTCCATAACAGCTATCCCCCCCCCAAAAAAAATTCGTATTCCAACACACAGCACCCAAACCACAACATAGCACACAGCCAACCATCACGCAAAAACTAACTCTACCATATACAAAAGGGATGTCAAAATGACAGCCAGAATTCTCTAACCCCTAGGAATAGCAGTAGCCCAAAACCCACAACAACACTCTGCCAGGAATTATCCAGAACCAAGATACAGAAGAATGAATGAAACAATGAAATCTACAGAATCAACCATAACCATTGCAATCAATTCTACATGGGACAAACATCATATCAATTACAAAATAGGATCCATGAACACTGGCTGGCAGTCAAATATCACGATCCCAAATCCTTAATATCTATCCACATCAACACCAAACAATACCAGTTTGATTTGAGCAACACAAAAATAATCGGCCACACTACCAACCGCCACACTCTTGAGTTCTTTGAAGCCTGCATTCCACCAGCAATTCCATCAACAGACAAGTTGACCCAGAAGAAGCCTGCAAACTCCTCAGAATCCAAATCAACCACACAGCCAATCAGAGATGGCACTGACAGCACAGACCCTAAACCTAGCCATGCAAGGCCCCCCACTTCTCACTCACACCTGACCCATCACACGATCATCACATGACACACCCACACCTGAAACCCTTATAAACAGAAGAACACCAACACTGACATCCCCTAAACTCCACTGAAGATGTTATCTAACCTGGTAATGAAATTTTCAGAAACCAACCCACAAGCTTGGAGAACGAATCTTCATCCCCATTAAGTTCAAAGTTGTCTTACATTGTAATATATTGGGAGAGAATCCAAAATCCCTTTCCACAAGCACCAAATTCTAGAATCTGAAGAAAGAAAAGCTTAACGCACCTGAGATAAAAGAATTGTATTGGTGTGCGACAACACAGCCAATGTATAATTTGCCATTCAGTAATTATGGAGGCCAAAGGAAAAAATTAAGAGGAAGATAAAGGATCTTGTGAAAGAAAATGTTTCATAATTTTTTTCTCAACATATTCCACATTTCTCCTAGAGTGTTTTGTGACATTCATCATCTATCTGTCACCCTTAGCGATACACATGGAACCTATAAGGGAATACCTGCCATGGCTGGATCTTTTCGACTTCCAGCTTGCTTTTTCTCTCCATCCTTGTCCTCTGGAATTGAGATGAATAGGCCACATTTAAGGCATGTGCCACAATCTGGATGGCATTGTAAGTTAAGGAGCTATCTAGAGAGAAGATCTTTTCAATCTTCTCTTGAGAGAGAGTCTCCAAGTTCTCTTTCTCTGTACACCTTGTCCAGCCTTTCACAGACAAGGCAGGCTTTCCATATGAACAGTGAAATTTTTTAACCATAAATGCTTCGATATAAAAATAGAAATCCATGAAATCATTAAATTTGGTCCTTTGGCTGGTCTGGATAAGGAAAGAAAAAATACTATGGGTATATCTGAAAGAAAGAGTATTATACGATAATTCGATGGTGAGATCCCACAAAGCTGTTGTGATCCAAACTTTCCCCACAATAGGTTTTCTCAAGGCATTGAATATGTTTTCTAGAAAAAAAGCTCCTTCTATGAATGTAAACTCTGAATAGTAAACAAATACATTGATTTGGATCCAAATGTTGAAAACAGAAATCAGATACTTGTTGTTCTCAGCTTTTAATAATATGATTTGTGAAAAAACAACACAGATGCCATTCTGAGCCAGCACTGGAATGAAGGTCCTAATGAAATGTTCTCCATTATCAGTGTCTGCAGCAAAGACACCAATGAATATCCACCGAAAATACAGCAGCAGTTTAACAATCCCCAGGTTCTGAACACCTTCTTTGGGGACAGTCCGGTAGAAAAAGGGTAACTGAGTTTTATCACTCAGGATAGGTGAAATAAAAGTGTAGCTGATCTGGAAAGAAAAAGAAGATTTATGTTTTATTTGGGGTTTTTACAAAGCCAACGTATGAGATCCTGAAAATATAATGTCAGAGTTAGGTAGTGGCTGGAAGATTCCAGCCTACCTTGGTGGATTTAGTAGGGGATCAGAAATGCAGAGAATGTAGCTGTCATCAATGGAAGGTTAAGAAGAAATACAGAGCTCATTTTATGAAAAGTTGATGCTTCCAGAGAGTCTGCATTGTGTGAGATCTGAGCAAGCATACATTTTGAACTAATCTTTGTAGTCAGTGATAACTGTTAATTATGGCTGTATTTATTCTTGTCTCTTTGGGAGACTGAAAGAGGATGTAAAGATGAATTGTACATTGTAATCCATGCTTAACATTTCTGTGGAGGAAATCTCCTTGAACTGCTCTGGAATAAATTTACAGCCATGCATTTGGTCTATACCTGTGGGATTTTGTAGATGCCCAATATGGCAGCCATAAGGATGGATATGTCAGAGTTGGTCTCTTCCAGGAGAACCAGCATGTTCCTCTTCCTTCCACAACTGTAATTGGGAACATTGGACTCTCCAGTCGAAAGCAAATCCAACAGACCATCCAATGTCAATCCTCTGTCTCGAAAGTTGTCATGGAGGTTGTAACCCAGGGTGAGGTTGGGTAAGAGGAGGGGATCTTTGTTGACTTCCTGAATGGCAAAAAGGAAGGACAAAATTTTCCAGTATATCACATCTGCTTTCCTGAAAAGATACATGGATTTTGACATAATGTTGCATTCAGTGAAAATACCAACCTAGAACTAAGGAGCAATTTCCTGACAGTGAGAATAATTAACTAGTGGAATGGCTTGCCTTCAGATGTTGTGGATGCTCCATCACTGGAGGCTTTTAATAAGAGATTGGACAGCTGTTTGTCCAGAAGGTTATAGGGTTTCCTGCTTGTGCAGACGGTTGGTCTAGAAGACCTCCAAGATCTCGTCCAACTCTGTTATTCTGTTAATGCATTTCATATATGCTGTTGTGACTGCACAGGTTTTTGTCCTCAAAGTTCCTCTTCTCTACTTACATTGTTTGAAACAGACACATTCCAGACAATCTGGGTATTGTTGTCCCTTGGACTCTCTCACACCTCAGGCTGAGGAGTCCAAAAACATCCCAGGAAAAGATTATGGCAAACTATGTCTGAAAATGCAGCTCAGAAACAAGCATGGACATTACCATGTAGGAACAGGAATTGAGATTCACTCAAAGGACTATAATACACAGGTTATATTTTTATAATGTGCATGTATGTGTGTATGTGTCTATGTATGAATGAGATAGGGAAATAGAATATAGAGAATCATCAATGATTTGGATGAGGGGATAGATGGGGAACTCATCAAATTTGCAGATGACACCAAGCTGGCAGGAATAGCCAACACTCCAGAAGACAAGCTTAAGATACAGGAGGACCTGGACAGACTTGAACACTGGGCGATATCTAACAAAATGAAATTCAGTGGTGAAAAAAGTAAGGTTCTACATTTAGGCAAGAAAAACCAAATGCACAAGTAGAGCATAGGTGGCACCTTGCTCAATAGTACTAATTGTGAGAGGGATCTCGGAGTCCTAGTGGACAATCACTTAAATATGAGCCAGCAGTGTGCTGCAGCTGCCAAAAAAGCCAACACAGTGCTGAGCTGCATTAACAGAGGGATAGTCTTTTTTCTGAAGTGGGATTGATCAGAACTAAACAGTTAGAGACTCCTATCCTTTTCTTTGATGGACACGCTGAGATCATAACCATGACTTCCCAAGCTAATCAGCTTGAGAGATGAAAGTAAGTTGTCCATGTAGAGATCAGTTGGACAAGGGTGCTGAGCATTAAAGCATACTTTTGTTTTATCTGCTGAATGTGTTCCATATAAGGAACGGTTGGTGGAATTGGGTATGTCTAGTTTAATGAAGAGAAGGATGGGGGGGGGTGACATGATAGCAGAACTCTAATATCTCAGCAGTTGCCACAAAGAAGAGGGAGTCAAGCTATTTTCCAAAGTACCTGAAGGCAAGACAAGAAGCAACGGATGGAAACTAACCAAAGAGAGAAGCAACCTAGAACTAAGGAGAAATTTCCTGACAGTTAGAACAATTAATCAGTGGAACAACTTGCCTGCAGGAGTTGTAGGTGCTCCAACACTGGAAGTTTTTAAGAAGAGACTGGACAGCCATTTGTCTAAAATGGTATAGGGTTTCTCGCCTGAGCAGGGGGTTGGACAAGAAGACCTCCAAGGTCCAACTCTATTATTGTTGTTGTTGTTGTTGTTGTTGTTGTTATTATTATTATTATTATCAATCATCGCACAGTCAGCCAGATGTTCAGACTGGATTTGGCATTTTGTCTACCTATCGAGTCCTTACCCAGGACCTGGGATAGGCAGATGTAGATGTTTGATGGTATTACAGGTATCGTCGCAGGATGGAAGCAGTTCCTAATAAGGCCGCCTTTTGCAATTGACTAATAGCGAATTTGTCAATGCCAATGGTGTTCAAGTGGTGCTCCAGTTGTTTTGGGATTGCACCCAAGGAGCCTATGACTATTGGTACTACCCTTGCTTGCTTTTGCCACAGTCTTTCTATTTCTATTTGTAGGTCTTTGTATTTTGTTATCTTCTCCAGTTCTTTCTCTTCTATTCTGCTATCTCCAGGCACTGCCACGTCCACTATCCAGACTTTTTTGTCTTTCTTATCGACAATTGTTAAGTCTGGGGTGTTATGTTGCAGGTGCTTGTCTGTTTGAATTCTGAAGTCCCAGAGCAGTTTAATTTTATCATTTTCTATGACTTTCTCTATTTTATGATCCCACCAGTTTTTGCTTACAGGCAAATGATATTTTTTGCAGATCTTCCAATGCACCATTGTTGCTACTTTGTCATGCCGCTGCTTGTAATCAGTCTGTGCAATCTTCTTGCAACAGCTTACCAAGTGGTCCACTGTTTCTTCAGCTTCTTTGCATAGGCGGCACTTACTGTCTGTTGCTGTCTTCTCAATTTTGACTTTGTATGCATTTGTCCTTAAGGCTTGGTCTTGTGCAGCCAGAATTAGTCCCTCGGTCTCTTTCTTCAATTTTCCTGCTCTTAGCCATTGCCAGGTTTTATTATTATCTGCTTTCCCAGCTATTTTTTTAATGTATTGGCCATGTAGTGCTTTGTCTTCCCATGCCTCTATTCTGTTCTTCATTTGGTCTTTCTTGTAGGCCAGTTTGGTCTCTCCAGTAGTCAGTAAGCCTTCCTGATATACTAATTTCAGTGCATCTTCATCATTGTTCTTCAGATATTCTTCCAAAGCCATTTTTTCTTCTTCAACCATCTGATGTACTTGTAGCATTCCACGCCCACCTATTTGCCTTGGTAGATAAAGTCTATCAATGTCACTGCGTGGATGAAGGGCATGATTCATTGTCATTATTTTTCTGGTCTGCCTATCCATTGCTTTTAGTTCTGCTTGAGTCCAGTCCACTATTCCAGCTGTGTACCTAATGACTGGGATTGCCCAGGTGTTGATTGCCTTTATGGTATTTCCTCCATTGAGTTTGGATTTTAAGATCTTCTTCACTCTCTTGATGTATTCACCTCTAATCTTTTTCTTGACTTCAGTGTGCTTGATGTTGTCAGCTTGAAGGATACCCAGGTATTTGTAGTATTCTTCCTCATCCAGACTCTTAATGTTATTTTCGTGGGGCATCTTGATTCCTTCAGTTTTCACTATTTTTCCTTGTTTGATAGTAAGTGTGGCACATTTGTCCAAGCCAAACTCCATTACAATATCTTGGCTATATATACGGACAGTGTTGAGCAGCGATTCTATTTCAGATGATGTTTTTCCATACAGCTTCAGATCATCCATGTAAAGGAGGTGGGATAGTCTGGCAGATGTTTTTGATGTTTGATAGCCATGTCCTGAGTTATTCAGTATTGTTGACAGAGGAAACAGTGCAATAACAAATAGTAATGGTGATAATGAATCTCCTTGAAATATTCCTCTCTTGATATTAACCTCTCCCAGCCTCTCACCATTGATCTGCAACTGTGTCTTCCATTGTGCCATCGATCTTTGCACAAATTTTCTGATGTTTCTACTGACTCCTGTTATTTCTAGGCACTTTATTATCCAATCATGTGGCAGAGAGTCAAATGCCTTTTTGTAGTCAATCCATGCCACATTCAGGTTGGTCTTCCTTCTCTTGCAGTTTTCCAAGATCATTTTGTCTATTAGGAGTTGATCTTTTGTTCCTCTGCTGTTGGGGCGGTTTCCTTTCTGCTCAGGTGGAAAGAGATTGTTTTCAACTAGATGCTGTTGCACTGCATCAGCTACTACACCAGTTAGTAATTTGAAAGTTGTTGGTAAGCAGGTAATTGGCCTGTAGTTACCTGGTGTTGCCCCTTTTGCTGGATTTTTCATTATTAGGTAGGTTTTCCCAGTTGTTAGCCACTTTTCAATTTCTCCTCCTTGTAGTATATTGTTGAATTGCTTGGCAATGAGTGGGTGTATAACAGTTAGATGTTTCAACCAAAACCCATGCAGTTCATCTTCACCTGGTGCTGACCAATTTTTGATTTTCTTTGCTCTTTTTTCTACCATTTTTGTTGTTATTACTAGTTCTTTCATTTCAACTTCTGTTTTATTTGCATCCACCTCTTTTAACCAAGCCGCATCCTTGTTGTATTTCTTTGGGTTATCCCATATCTGCTTCCAGAACTGCACTGTTTCTTCCTTGTCAGGTACTGACTGATTCCTTGCAGTTTCTCCATTGATGGATTGGTAGAAACGTTTCTGATTGGATTGAAATTGGAGGTTCTGCCTATAGTTTGCAATTCGAGCTTCATATCTACTGATTTTCCTGGCTATAGCTGTTATTTGTTGCTTTATTATTTCCAGTGCTTCCTTGATCTTCCTTGTTTCTAAGTGGTATTTCTTGATTAGGTATTCTTTGGTCTTCTTGTTCTTCAGCTTCTTTTCTTTCATCTGTTCTAGCTTGCTTGCATGTGATCTTAACTTGCTGATCTTATTTTCTAGTCTAACCTTCCATTTTTGTGGTGCACTGTTTGTTTGTTTTTCTTCTTTGTTGATTTTGCATCCCAGGTATTCAGTTATAACTGCAGCTGTGCTGTACATTAGTTGGTTTGTTTCTTGCAGTGAATTGGTGCTTATACTTGCTATTGCAGTATTTGCATCTTTTAATGCTTGTGCTAGCTGTTTCTTTGGAACAAGCTTCAATGCAGGCAGCCTTATTCTGTTGTTTTTGTGCTGTTCTAGATGCTCAGTTATTCTTTGTTTCAATTCTTTTATTTCTTTAGTTAGAGGGTTTTGTTCTTCCTGAGGAAGAGGTGCCTGGTTTCCAAATGAGAACAGTTGTATATCTCTGCTGGATTCCTTCACTGCCAACTCCCCCTGGTTTGCCTCTACATTCTGAATTACTTCTTGTAAGGCTTTGATTTCTTTGCCCTGGGTAAACCTTTGCAGTTCGTCCAATTCTGTTTCTGTGAATACTTTATTTCGTGTTATAAATCGGCGTTGATCTGCTAGTCTCTGTTCTGTTATTTCTGATTCTGGATGTTGTTCTTTCCAGAACTGGTGCATTCGTTTTAGATATCCTCTTCTTGTTGGACTTGATCTGTAGTAACAGATCATTATTTCTTTGTTTTCCATCACTGTGTATCTGCGACGGGTAAACACCTTTTCTTCCAGTAGTTCTGCAGCTGCTGGCCCTGGTTGCTCAGCCAACAGTCCTGAGTCCTGTAACCCATTTTTCACCAGATATCCAGGAACTCCAATATCTAGCGCGGACCTTGTTAACCCGGGCGACATCCGAGCCGGTATGGCATTCTGAAATTTACGTCTCACCATATTTTTTATGGGAGAGAAACTCTTTGTCTGACTCCTCTGATGAGACCTGTCCAGTATGGTTGAACCTCTGGCATAGCTCTCATCTTCCTCAGAGTACACAAGCCCCACAACCACGTCAAGGTAGTGCCTCACTGGGGGATTATTATTATTATTATTATTATTATTATTATTATTATTATTATTATTATTATTATTATTATTATTATTATTATTATTGGACAAGGCTGCTGAGCTTTAAAGCATACTTTTGTTTTATCTGCTGAATGTGTTCCACTTCATGCTGTTTGTATACAGACCAGGGCTTCTGGCACCTTTTTGGGATGGAACTTTGTAGAGTAGGCAAGGCAGGTTGTATGACATGTGTGAGTTCCAGCACCTAATTTTTTTTTACAAAAAAGCAGTGATACAGACGTAACTGTAGATCTAATTAATTAAAACCTCACTGCTTTCCTTCACCCACTTTCTTTCTCAAAGGCAACATAATATAACATTACTCAACATTATGTAACTTACCAATGAAACTTTTTAGAAGGACTCAAACTGAAATTTTGCAGCTCAGATTGTAGATTATTTGTTGCAGAGAAGAGTCCACTGATGAGATGGTCTCCTGGCCTGTAATGATTGAGTGGGTCTCTTGCATCCCTCTCCAAAGTCAAGAAGCACCTGGTGCTGAGCATCCCACAGGCTGCCTGGGCCAACAAAAGCTCCATCAGAAGCAGAAGTAGAGGGTCCATTTCTGGTTTAACTGAAGGAGTCCCCTGCCTTGCATCTGATCTCAGAATCAGAAGAGCAGAAATGTTTGGAGAAGTTGAAAGCAGATAGCAGCAAGACTTTTCTAATATAGTATGAAGTCCAGAGAAGGCTTCCCAAATGATGGAAACATGGGTCAACACAACAGAAGACCACCTGGTGGCCATGAAGCTCAGGCCAGCTTCCCAAGGTGACAAGACAATTTATGCACTAACTTTCATGATGCCAAACATTACTATGTATTGCTCCTGAGTCTGTTGATCCCCTCCAGAGAATCTCTGGAGGAGAGAAGAATCTCTTGACATTTAGCATGAGGGCAAGAAAGAAATCACTATCATTCTACTAATAATTATCTGGAGATGTAGAAGTTTTGCAAAGTCCTCCCTGCAGGATGAGCTGGGAATTCAACTGAAGAAGTCCTGATATAACTCAATATATTGGATTCCTAGAAAGCATCCAAGACCAAATTGTTCTGTGGGCATTTGGGACACCTGTCATTTTGCTTGGTTGATTTCCAGTTGGTTTTCTTTCATGTTATTATAAGTGATGCTTATTTTATGATGCTGTGTTTTTGCTTAGATGAAGTTACGGTTACCTTTTTCTTATTGTGGACTTTTGAGGCTGATATTGCCTTATCCTTATTATTCAGATCTCTATGTTTTAGGATAGATGCTTTATTTTTATTCCCATGCTGGAACTGAATGCATATGATTCAAATAGATGTCCATCCATCCATCCATCCATCCATCCATCCATCCATCCATTTATGCAACCATGTGACATACTCCTTTTTATCTGGAAGAGGCAAGGAAAATAAAAAGCCTCTAAGAAACGTAGAGCAGGGTGTTGGACTAGATGACCTCCAAGGTCCCTTCCAACTTTACTATTATTATTATTATTATTATTATTATTATTATTATTATTATTATTATTATTATTATTATTTAGAGATCAGTTGGACAAGGCTGCTGAGCTTTAAAGCATAGTTTTGTTTTATCTGCTGAATGTGTTCCACTTCATGCTGTTTCTATTATTATTATTACTTCTCCCTTGTTATATAACAGGAGGGCCACATCAGCATTGCAGTTGCCCTCAGGTGGGTGTGGCCAGGGTGGGTGTAGCCTACTGGGTGGGTGTGGATGGAGTGGGTGTGGCCTACTGGGTGGGTGTGACCAGCTCTACCCCGTTCGCGTCAAGGGTGCCTGTGGGGGCCTGGGCAGGAGTGGGACAGATCTGAGGGTCTCTGGCAGAAGAGGGTGGGACCGGGGCAAGCACCAAGGCATGGTCCATTTCTTCATTCCTCACAAAGGGTGACACCTCCCCAGCATACACCCAGGGAGAAGGGCCGACGTAGCAGGGGCTGTTTCAGATGGCCTTGTGGAGCTAAGACTGAATCCGTTTCTTCATAGATGGCCACCACAAAATTGTACATTGGCTCCCAGCTGGCCTGGGCCAGGGCCAAGGCAGAGGGGGCTATTCCCTCACTGTTTCCAGGATGGCTTCGCAGGCCACATTAAACCACTTCATTGGCCGCATCTGGGCCCCGGGCCTTGTGTTTGACATGTCTGTTATATAACCTCAGACAGAGATATTTAACATGAGACATCTCTGGTTCTCTCATACTGATCCAACAGGTAGACAAGTCTATCTGAACCTCTCTGCCAAAATGATAGTCTGATGAAGAGCATTTCACCCTGAGTCCTAAATACTTTGCTTCCCTAAATATGTACTGCAAATCACAGTGGTGAGGAAATGAAATGGGGATTATGGTGTCACCGTACAACCCTGACCTTTTGTATGTGAATCTTGAGATAAGACCCACGGCTTGCGTGGTGATATCATGAGAAACATTTTGTCAGTCTGCCCCATTGCCTCTACCCCACACAGTAGATCTGTAGAGGCAGAAACAAGTGATGAAAGAAACATCCTTTCACTTACTGAAAGCCAATAGTCAGAATCTCTCCTACTTTATTTATTTATGTATTTATTTATCAAATTTATATGCTGCTCATCTCATGATGCGAGGTGACACTGAGTGGCTTACACACACATCCTCCTCATATCTCTCCTGCTTTCCTTCTTGACCTCTTTCCTATCCATTTCACAGGTATAGAGAAATGATCAGGGGACTGGAGGCTAAAGCATATAAGGAACGGTTGCTGGAATTAGGTATGTCTAGTTTAACGACGAGAAGGACAAGGGGGGATATGATAGCAGTATTCCAATATCTCAGGGGCTGCCATAAAGAAGAGAAGCTATTTTCCAAAGCACCTGAAGGCAGGACAAGAAGCAACGGGTGGAAACTAATCAAGGAGAGAAGCAACCTAGAACTAAGGAGAAACTTCCTGACAGTTAGAACAATTAATCAGTGGAACAACCTGCTTCCAGAACAACCTGCCTCCTGGAAGTTTTTAAAAAGAGACTGGACAGCCATTTGTCCAAAATGGTGTAGGGTTTCCTGCCTGAGTAGGGGGGTGGACTAGATGACCTTCAAAGTCTCTTTCAACTTTACTATTATTATTATTATCGATCATCGCACAGTCAGCCAGATGTTCAGACTGGATTTGGCATTTTTTCTACCTATCGTGTCCTTACCCAGGACCTGGGATAGGCAGATGTGGATGTTTGATGGTATTACAGATATCGTCGCAGGATGGAAGCAGTTCCTAATAAGGCCGCCTTTTGCAATTGACTAATAGCGAATTTGTCAATGTCAATTGTGTTCAAGTGGTGCTCCAGTTATTATTATTATTATTATTATTATTATTATTATTATTATTATTATTATTATTATTATTACAAATAATAAATAGAATTTTCTGACAATGAATTTTCCTCCATCTGCTCAGAGCCTGCCTCCTTCCCAGTGTGTGGAAAGCTGTAGTCCAGGATTTGGGAAGCCCATATGCTGCTATGGCTATCTTTCTTTTGCAGAAGGAAATATCTTCACTGTGGATGCAGGGTGTGTGGGTGACTCCAGAAAAAAGGGGACAGACTTTTGGAAATATAATATACCTTGACATTGACCATGAAAGGGTGTTTTGATAGGCTCCGCATGGCCTTTCCTTGATCCACTAATGTAGACAGGGGCATTTTTATAGTCCACAGGTCACATTTGATCGTTTGGTTGAGAGGTGGGTTGAGCTGAGAAAGATGGCCAAAGTCACCCAGCCAGTTTTCATGCCTAAAGGGGGGCTTGAACTCATGGTTTCCCACTTCCTAGCATGGTGCTTTAACCACTTGGGAATCATCCCAGCTCCCCTTCCCTTGTTTCTGTTTTTTGGGATCAGGCTTAGTCTTGGGCACCTTCAGTAAATTTCAAGAAACTCTCATAATTAAAGACAACAATCGGGATGTTAGAATAGAATAGAGCTGGAAGGGACCTTGGACGTCTTCTAGTCCAGCCCCCCGCTCAAGCAGGAGAACCTATACCATCTCAGACAAGTAAGTGTCCAGTCTCTTCTTAAAAACCTCCAGTGATGGAGTGCCCATGATTTTCCACTGGTTAATTGTCTTGACTATTAGGAACTTTCTCCTTAATTCCAGGTTGCTTCTCTGTTTGATTAGTTTCCAACCATTGTTTCTTGTCCTGCCCTCTGATGCTTTGGAGGATAATTTGACCCCCTTTTCTTTGTGGCAGCATCTCAAATACTGGAATACTGCTATCATGTCACCCCTATTTCTTCTTTTCTTTAGACTAGCCAAACCCAAGTCCTACAGCTGTTCTTCATATGTTTTAGTTTCCAGGCCTTGGATCATCTTAATTGCTCTTCTCTGAACTTTTTCCAAGGTCTCAACATCTTTTATGTAGTGTAGTGACCAAAACTGTATGCAGTATTCCCTGCCTTTCTCATGATGTCCTGTGCATATAAGTTAAATAGGCAAGGTGACAGAATACAGCCTTTCTGGACTCCTTTCCCAATTTTGAACCAATCCGTGGTTCCATGTCCAGTTCACATTGTTGCTTCTTGGCCCACATATAGGTTTCTCAAGAAACAAATACAATGGTCAGGTACTCCCTGGAAGTTCTTGATCCACATACTGCTGGAGTCTAGCTGGAGTCATACACAATACAACATACAAAACGTATCTGTAATGATATTTCTAGTATTTAAGGGTGTTGGCATGACCGTAGAAGAGACCTCTTCTCTGCTATTACCATTTATGACTTGTTGACTTGAGCAGAGTGTTGAAGTGCTAACAAAAAGCCAACTTGGCGTTACACGAATCTAGAAATTTGGGAAGTTTCGAAAAATTTCCTTTCTTGTGCAATAGATTCTCTTTTCTAATTTAATTTTGAAGAAAATTGTGGAGGAATCTTCACTGCTTATCCTTCCTTTCCCCCTTTCAATCAAATGTCATTTCATATCTGCCAATCAGGGTTTCTTCATCAATCTATTGCTTTGTTTACATGTCTCTCCTCTGACTTTTCTCTTTGAAAGCAGGAACACCACACCACCATCTCCCACCCAATCCTGACCCCTTCTTACCAATGATCTGTGGGGTCTATTAGACAGTCTCAGCCCTCCCCTGATGGGATCCTCAGACACACAACCCACTATGGAGAAATGGCTGGTGAATTTGTTAGAATAGCTGAAACGGATAAATTAACTTCTTTGATTACAGAAAGGAAATTATCTACATTTATTCATGAGTGGAACCCTCTTAATGCCTTTCTTGCATAAAAATGGAAAAAAATGCTAATAAATATTTCTAGCTCAGGATTCAAATGATGAGTCCTGAGCACTGTGAGTTTGCTTGGGTTTTTGCAGATGTTTCATTACCCAAACAAGGTAACATCATCAGTGATAGTCACTGATGATAGTTACTAGCACTGATGATGTTACATAGTTTGGTAATGAAATGTCTGCAAGAAAACAAGCAAGCTCAAAGAACACCAAGGACCCCTCAAATAAAAAAAAAGTACTTCTGATCTATAGTTTTGATTGTTAGACAGGATAGATTACAGAAAAAAGAAAACATATTTTCTTCTAACAGTTTGGTAGATCTTAATAATTATAAAATATTTTATTAATGAACAAATGTCCCTAGGTTTTTTTTAAAAAAAGGTGTGTACCATTTATGTTGCAGTTTTATTTTCTCCAGTTGTTGCCTGAAATTCAGATACCCTAAATTGGAGGGTGATGAAAATTTCTGGAGCTGATGAAAATTTCTCCGAATTTGAGAGATTAAAAACATTTTTTTCTTTTGCAAAATTAGCCTTTTCACCCCTACCCAACAATATAAATCACAGTGAAAAACATTTTTGGGAATGGTGTGTGGTCCAAGTCTTTTGATAGGGCACAGAAACAAATGATACAAAAATCTGGTATATGTGTTAAATCAGAAAGCAACTAAAGAAAGAATGAATGACATTTATTACCCGAGTCAACTGAACAATAGAAAACATTGATTAGAAATTAGATTCCACAAATGGTAAATTTATGGGTTACATCATGCCCTTTCCAGGCTTGATTTGTTTCTTACTTAAAACTTGCAAGTCTACTCAATTACTTTCAGAATATATTGTCTAAGGTTCAGTTGCTGAAAAGGCTAGATTTTTTCCCATAGAAAAAAACAGAAGAAAAGCATTCTTTCTAAAGTCTAAAAGGAGACCAACACTGGCAAACTAAAATGCTAATAACATCCTCACTTAAAGGCTAATAATGAAGCCTAAAATGCTAAATAATACTGCCAGACACAGGAACATAAAAACATGGAAATTAGGCTTAACCAGGAGATCACTTCAAAAAGCAGCCTGATAATGTTTTCTCCTGAAAAGTACCCAATTGGTGGGAATTATATTTGGTGAGAATTATATCCCCAGAACATCCATCAGAATCATTTTTTTACTTCAGCTTTGAACATCAGTTGCTCCTTTGTATTCAGGTCTGGCCTTAGCAAAATGATGTAACACTTAGGGATGAAGATGCAGCCCAGAAGCCCAGCACTGGAGGCCAAGATGGAGAAGACTTGCACAGCAACCATGAATTTCCCTTTGGTGCTCAGATAGGTAGGCACAAAGGAGATCCAGACACTGCAAAAGACCAGCATACTGAAGGTGATCAGCTTGGCTTCATTGAAGGACCCAGGTAGATTCCTGGCCAGGAAAGCCACCATGAAGCAAATGGCAGCCTGAAAGACCGTGTAACCAAGGGCAACATAAAACATAGTGACAGAGCCTTCATTGCACTGCAGAACAATCTCTCTAGGCTGCGAATACATGTCGGAATCAGGGAATGAAGGAAAGACTCCTAACCAGGTGAAACAAATGACAACCTGGACACTGGAACAAGAAAGGATGAGGGAGTTGGCCAGATTCTTGCCCAGCCACCTTCTTACTCTGTTTCCTGGCTTTATGGCCAGGAAGGCCAGCACCACCATAATTGTTTTGGCCAAGACAGAAGACACAGCAATGGAGAAGATGATGCTGAAAATTGTTTGTCGGAGAAGACAGGTGGTACTCCTTGGCTGACCAATGAAGAGAAAGGAAGTGAAGAAGGAAAGCAGAAGGGAGATCAGGAGCATATAGGAGAGGTCCCGGTTGTTGGCTTTGACAATTGGAGTTTCTTGGAATTTAATGAAGATTCCCAAGATTAAAACTGTGGTTAAGATTAGGAATAGGGCAAAGAAAGTAAGAATAATTCCCAAATGTTCTTGATGGGACAAAAAGGTGACAATTTTGGGGATACATTGATCTCGATGCTTGTTCTGATACTGATCGTCTGGACATCTGGTACACTGGTCTGCATCTGTGGAGGACAAATGTATATTTACCATGAATTTATAGGACGGGAGTTAAAATTTGAAATTAAAAATCCACATCTGAATTTGTGTGTATTCATCAGCAGGAGGATGGATGGCAGAAATAAAAATTTAGAGTATGTGTATAGCTGTGCTTTTTTGCATTAGTATGTGTACCAAGTGGATCAAGTATGAAAATGTGGCTAGATTAGGGGCAGACAACTCTAGGAAGCAAAAGGGGAGAAGGGACAACCATCTACATCTTGTAGGAAGGTCCCTAATGGACTGGGATTGGCCAAACTGACAGTGTTGGAATATTCTGTTTTTCAAAAATGGAGTTTGATTTGTCCCATTACTCATTAATTGAAGAATAAAATTGAAATACAATACCAATATTGTTCAACTATTTATAAATTCATTTTGTCCCACCAAATCCCAATGGTTAATGATTAAAAGGGGGTAGATAAACTTGTCTGGTTTGACCTTTCTCTCTAATAGACATAATAAGGAGAGATTCCTCTCCAATTGCAATGTATTCCCCCAATGTGTTCCCCCTGTATTCCACAGGAAACACAGACCATGATTGCCTACTCCTTGGATATCTTGGGAGAAGATGGGTAGGCAGAAATGTGTCTATCCTCAGTCCATGCTAGAATGGAGATGACAAGATTACCGACGAGGTCCTGTGTGAGTTGGCTTTCATTCATCTCAATGGAGAGCTTCATACTCTAGAAGCAACATCATTCTGTTTGTCATGGTGTAACAACAAGCTGCTTCATGTCACTTCAACTGATCCTCCACAAAGTTGCAGATGCTTCTCATAGCTGCTTGGCTTCTTCCAGATCTCAACATCTCATTCCAATACATTCTTGCAGGTCATATTATTGTGATCTCCTTGGTAAAATTAATTCTGATAATTAAATTAATACCCCCTCTCCACAATACCCAAATTAGAAATATCTTCTCAGAAAAGATCTGCAGGAAACTTTCCTCCTATCTGAAGGGCTGTTTTGATTCCCACTCACCCACCTTCTTTGGTGGAAAAGCTCCCTTCTGCACAGGGGATGCAGTTGTAGCAGCAGATTGGTTTTCCTTCCTGGACCACCTTGAAATATCCAGGCTGACAAGGCTCCACACCCTGGGAGTAAGGCAAGGGCTGAAAGTGAATAGAATTGGCATTCAGAAGCATCGGCAAAACTGATCAGCAATGAACTGAATTATAGAATTGGAACGGGATCAGCAAAACAGGTATGTGCAAAATGGACTAGAAATGAAACGTTGTGTTTCTCCTCCAGGCCATGTTGTGGTGACTACTCCAGGGAAGGTCCAATAATTTTCTAGAAAGTTATTTTTTTACACTGAAAGCAGTTCATGATAGTCAGACATGCTTCCATTTTGGAGGACTGACTCTGGAAGACTGTCAGAGCAACTTTTGGAAAAACACATCAGCATGATTTAGAGGAGAAATGGGAATTCTGGAATTCTCCAGGTTGATGGATTTTGCACATTTATTGTACCAAATGTCTAGATAAATTCAATCCTTGCATTTCTACATGTCCAAATGAAAAAAATACAGAGATTTTATTTCTCTCCCCCCCCAGCTTAAATCCTGCTTCTGTTTTCCTCCACCCAAACATAATTTCCCTCTGTGTCCCTTAGATGTCCATACTTCACACAACAAATTTTCTTTTGCTAGTTCTAAATGGAAACATTATAAGTCTGAAGGATGAATTTAACAGAATAACAGACTTGGAAGGGACCTTGGAGGTTTTCTAGTCCAAACCGCTGCTTGGACAGGAAACCCTATATTATTTCAGACAAATGGTTGTTCAGTGTTTTCCTAAAACCCAGCAGTGATGGAGCACCCACAACTTCTGGAGGAAAATCATCCCACTGATTAATTCCTCTAAATGTCAGGAAATTATTCCTTAGTCAGTCTGATATATAGTTTGGGAAGGAAGGAGACACAGATTGAGAGGATGGACAAAAGTAAAGAGATGGGACACCTTCCCCCCCACCTGATTGAGCCATTGAGGCTTCATGATGGTTTCCTTGTTGATGCTGAATTTGATTCCAGTGGCTCCTTCTCTGACTAGACTCCCAAATTTCACTCTGGTGCTGGACTTATTAGGGAACCACACCCAGCTCAAAATGTCAAAGTCAGCCATCAAATCTCCATTCCTATCCAAGTACATTCCTTCCATGGTGTTGTTGTAGATCTGGGGGTCCTTCAGGAAATGGTGAAGCTATAGTGTATGAGGAAAGATATTTTTACAGAAACGGAATCGTCTGAACATGTTGACGTACAGAGATATAATGAATTTGGCTTATTGAACTGCAGCCTGTTTTCTTCTCAGGACAATTTGCATAATTTGTCTATGCATAGATTTGCTTATTTATTAATTGTACTTAATATTAGAATTATCAGTGTAAATCTTGGTTGGAGATACTTTCTTTTCAACATATGGCATTCCCAGATGGCCCCTCTCCTTTTGTTCTATTGTTTTATTTCTCTCCTTGAAAATAACTAGATGGTAGAAGTACAGTTCCATGTACTTTGTCAACGCTGCTAATATTGAATATTCTTGCTTTTACAAAATATGCAGAACGTTCTGGTATTTTTAGAGTTAATTCAGAAGCCAGAGAAAAGGAACGGAAGTGAATCTCTGCCCTCTGGGCTAATTGGATAATGGGATATATAACAGCTAATCTAGGGAGGGAACATGCGGATAATTTAACTGCTCGGAGGAAGAGAACTCAGATCTTAGCATAAAGTCTCTGTTATGCCTGTGCTGACATTTTGTAACAATAAATGACTTTCAGGAAAATCAATGCCTGGAAGATCTTTGAAGTGTTTCATTACCCGGAACCATAACAACATGCTAAGATCTGAGTGATCTTGTTATCTGAAGAAAATGTGAACAATGATTCTGAGGGAAAGCTAAATATTGATTCTGGCGCTCTTTGGGTGATTTAACAGGATATACACTGATAACTGTAATATTAAGTACAATTAATAAATAACCAAGTACAAGGTACCATGATGGGATCACCATATCAGGCCTAATAGCAGAAGCAGTCATGCAACAACTTGCATCTATAGCTATACCCACCATTCAATCAAAATTTTGGACAAGTTATGTTGATGAAAACTTCATCATCAAATGCTCCCAAATTGAGGAAACACGCCATCTACTCAATAACATATTCCCTGGGATCAAATTCACACACGAAGAGGAAACAGACAACAGACTCCCATTCCTCAACATTGACATAAGGAGACTAGACAACGGAGAACTGGAAACCCACGTCTACTGCAAACCTACACACATGGACCAGATCCTCAGCTTCCCAAGCAACCACCCACTTCACTCAAAAGAAGCTGTGTCCAGACCCTCTTCAGAAGGGCCAGGAGACACTGCAGCATCACAACACTAAGAAAAGTAGAAGAGAAATAGCTGCTTGCTGTCTTTCTTCATAACAGCTATCCCCCCCACCAAATTCGTATTCCAACACACAGCACCCAAACCACAATTTAACACACAGCCAACCATCATGCAAAAACTAACTCTACCCTATACAAAAGGGATGTCAAAATGACAGCCAGAATTCTCCAACCCCTAGGAATAGCAATACCCCAAAAACCCAGAACAACACTCTGCCAGGAATTATCCAGAACCAAGATACAGAAGAATGAAAGAAACAATGTAAGCTACAGAATCAACCATAATCATTGCAACCAATTCTACATGGGACAAACATCATATCAATTACAAAATAGGATCCATGAACACTGGCTGGCAGTCAAATGTCATGATCCTAAATCCTTAATATCTATCCACATCAACACCAAACAATTATAGGATTATAGATAAAATAATTTATAAAGGTAAAGAAGCCTAGCAACAAAATTTGATTAAAAAGTCTTTTTTAGATTTTTATTCTAAATTATATGCTAGTGAAAGTATTCAAACTTCAGATATAGAAAAATATTTACAGGGAGCACATTTTCCTAGACTTATGAGTGATCAATGTGATGAGATTAATGGTTTAATTACTTCTGAAGAGATTATTTTTACAATTAAACAATTGAAGGTGGGTAAAACTCCAGGTGCTGATGGGTTAACAGCGATTTATTACAGGATGTTATCTGAAGAAATGATAGAACCATTAAAGGTACTTTTTAATGACATTTTATCATTAAATGGCCTTCATATCATTAATTCCAAAGGATGAGCAGGATCTGTCCCAACCTAGAAATTATAGGCCTGTATCTCTTTTAAATACAGATTATAAGATTTTTGCGAAGATATTGGCAAATAGATTAATGCAGGTTTTGAAACAATTGATTCATACTGACCAATCTGGATTTATAATGGGGAGATATATGAAAAACACTGTAAGACAAATTGTTAATTTAATAGAGTATTTGGATAAGAACAACCAAATCCCTGCTGCTTTAATATTTATAGATGCTGAGAAAGCTTTTGATCAATTAGATTGGAATTTTCTATTGAAAGTTGCAGAGGAAATGAATTTTGGAGATAAATTCTTGTCTGCTCTCAAGGCCATTTATTAACAACAATCGGCACAAATTATAATTAATGGGGGATTAACAGACGTATTTAAAATAGGAAAAGCTACAAGACAGGGTTGTCCTTTATCCCCCTTGTTATTTGTATTAACAATGGAGATTTTACTTATTAAAATTCGAGATTCATCTAGATTAAAAGGAATAAAAATAAGTAAAATTGATTATAGGCTGATTATAGGCTTTTGCTGATGATTTGGTTGTGGCATTATCCCATCCAACAGATTCGGTCAAATATTTGGTTGAAATTTTAGTACAGTATGGACAGGTCTCTGGTTTTAAGGTAAATAAGAATAAAACTAAAATATTATTGAAAAATATGTCTAGGAAGGGAAAAGATTTTATAGCTGAAACAACCGGTTATGAAATAGTTAATAAGGTTAAGTATTTAGGAGTTTATATTACAACATCTAATGGAAAATTGTATAAGAATAATTATGAGTGCTTATGGATTATAGTTCAAAAAGATTTAAATGATTGGCAAAAGCTACAACTATCGTTATTGGGGAGAATTTCAGTAGTGAAGATGAATGTTCTACCAAAGTTTCTTTTTTTGTTTCAGATGATACCCATTTTAAAGAAGGATGCTAATTTGGATGAGTGGCAGAAGGGTATTAATACATTTATTTGGGGCGGGAAGAAATCAAGGGTAAAGTTTAAGATTTTACAAGATGCTCGAGAAAGAGGTGGACTTAAAGCACCAAATTTGAAATTATATTATGATGCGGCCACTTTAACTTCAGTAAGTGTCTGGCTCAATTTAACAAATAGAGATATTCCTGTTCTTGAAGGGTAAGATTTATTATATGATTGGCATGCATATTTAATTTTTGATAAGAAAGTAGATTTGGTCTTTAAGTCACATATTTTAAGATATGCTTTACTTCGAGTTTGGAAAAAATATTATTATAAGTTAAATTATAAAATACCTATTTGGGGGATCCCTGGAAAAGCAATCCAGGGGGTTTCTAAGGGGGTGATTTTTGACAACATTTCGTATAAAGAGTTACTTATTTGGTCGGGTACTGATTGGCAATTAAAGTCTTCTGATGTGTTAAGGCAAGAAAACATTTTACAATCGTGGTTTCAATACTTGCAAATTGTGCAGAGATGGACTTTGGATAAGAAAGTGGGAATTACTTTAGTAGATGAAAATTTGGTAATTCAGATCAAGGATCAGAAATGTGCCCATATTAAAAGAATTTATAATGAGTTAATAAAATTGGATTCAGAAACAGAGTTAGTTAAAGATTGTATGATTAAATGGGCCCAGAATATTCAAGAACCGATCTCGTTGGACTTATGGGAGGAAATTTGGACTAGAAATGTTAAATTTACGCAGGCCCAGAATTTGAGGGAAAATTTTTACAAAATGTTTTATAGATGGCATTTGGATCCTAAAAAGTTGTCTTGTATGTACCCGAACCTGCAACCTAAATGTTGGAGATGTGGTTGGTTGGATGCAACCTATTTTCATGTTTGGTGGACCTGTAAAGTTATTAAAGCCTTCTAGATTATGATTTGGTGGAACATTCAAAAGGTTTTTAAAAGGAAGATTAAGTTTACTCCCTTAATGTTGAATTTAATAACAGCAGCAAGATTACTGGTGGGTCAATATTGGAAGAAGGATACTCTGCCTTCTTTAGAAGAATGGGTATTTAAGGTTTCTAATTTAGCAGAAATGGCTAAAATGTCTGCTTATTTAAAGGACCATTCACAAGAGAGATATTTTAATGTATGGAGAAGATGGATAGAATATGTTCAGAAGAAATATGGAACTACAAAGTTTCACTTATTCTATTGAGAAATGATTTTGTTTATAAACTTATGATGTCAAAGTTTGAAGAGAGTTAAGGGTTTTTATGATTTTGTTCATTGTATAATTAGTAAACTTAAATAGATTATGTTGCATATGTTTGCATAATCCTGTATTTTGCTCTGGGAAGTCGGGTGGGAGGGGGGATGGGGTGGATGGGTTGAAGTTTAAGTAGTTCAGATAAAGTAGTAATAGTTTTATTGTATATAATATTAATTTTTTAATTTTGAGAGAGGAACTGCTCGGGCATTTCCCCTGGACTGCATCAAGAGGGAGGAGAAGAAGGTGAGAAGTATGTAGGAAGGTTGAGGTGAAGGAGGAGAGGGGGTGAGTGAAGAAAAAGAGGGAAAGAAGTAAGTTGGTTTGAGGTGGGATGCGGTTTGGGGGAAAATGGGCGGGCAAGACTGAATGTGGCGTGTATCAATTTGTTTTATTTTTTATCTGAAGTATTTGTAAGATTGTTATGTATTGTAAAGTTGAAAATAAATTTTTTTACAAAGAATAAAAATAAAAATAAAAGCCAGCCATTCTACCCTGAAAAAAAAGTAAAAATAAATTAAAAAAAAACACCAAACAATACCAGTTTGATTTGAGCAACACAAAAATAATCGGCCACACTATCACCCGCCACACTCGTGAGTTCATTGAAGCCTGCATTCCACCAGCCATTCCATCAACAGACAAGTTGACCTACAACAAGCCTGCAAACTCCTCAGAATCCAAATGAACCACACAGCCAATCAGAGATGGCACTGACAGCACAGACCCTCAATCAACCCACGGAAACCCCCCACTTCTCACTCACACCTGACCCATCACAAGACCCTCACATGACAAACCCACACCTGAAACCCTTATAAACAGATGACACCAACGCTGACATCCCCTAAACTCCACTGAAGATGTTATCTAGCCTGGTAATGAAATGTTCAGAAACCAACCCACAAGCTTGGAGAACGAATCTTCACCCCCATTAAGTTCAATGTTGTCTTACATTGTAATATATTGGGAGAGAATCCAAAATCCCTTTCCACAAGCACCAAATTCTAGAATCTGAAGAAAGAAAAGCTTAATGCACCTGATATAAAAGAATTGTAGTGGTGTGCGACAACACAGCCAATGTATAATTTGCCATTCAGCAATTCTGGAGGCCAAAGGAAAAAATTAAGAGGAAGATAAGGGATCTTATGAAAGAAAATGTTTCATAATTTTTTTCTCAACATATTCCACATTTCTCAGAGAGTGTTTTGTGACATTCATCATCTCTCTGTCACCCTTAGCAATACACATGGAACCTATAAGGGAATACCTGCCATGGCTGGATCTTTTCGACTTCCAGCTTGCTTTTTCTCTCCATCCTTATCCTCTGGGATTGAGATGAATAGGCCACATTTAAGGCATGAGCCACAATCTGGATGGCATTGTAAGTTAAGGAGCTATCTAGAGAGAAGATCTTTTCAATCTTCTCAAGAGGCAGAGTCTCCAAGTTCTCTTTCTCTGTACACCTTGTCCAGCCTTTCACAGACAAGGCAGGCTTTCCATATGAACAGTGAAATTTTTTAACCATAAATGCTTCGATATAAAAATAGAAATCTATGAAATCATTAAATTTGGTCCTTTGGCTGGTCTGGATAAGGAAAGAAAAAATACTATGGGTATATCTGAAAGAAAAAGTATTATATGATAATTCGAAGGTGAGATCCCACAAAGCTGTTGTGATCCAAAGTTTCCCCGCAATAGGCTTTCTCAAGGAATTTAATATGTTTTCTAGAAAAAAAGCTCCTTCTACGAATGTAAACTCTGAATAGTAAACAAATACATTGATTTGGATCCATATGTTGAAACCAGAAACCAGATACTTGTGGTTCTCAGTGTTTAATAATATGATTTGTGAAAAAACAACACAGATGCCATTCTGAGCCAGCACTGGAATGAAGGTCCTAATGAAATGTTCTCCATTATCAGTGTCTGCAGCAAAGACACCAATGAATATCCACCCAAAATACAGCAGCAGTTTAACAATGCCCAGGTTCTGAACAGCTTCTTTGGGGACAGTCCGGTAGAAAAAGGGTAACTCAGTTTTATCACTCAGGATAGGTGAAATAAAAGTGTAGCTGATCTGAAAACAAAAAGAAGATTTATGTTTTATTTGGGGTTTTTTACAAAGCCAACACATGAGATCCTGAAAATATAATGTCAGAGCTTAGGTAGTGGCTGGAAGATTCCAGCCTACCTTGGTGGATTTAATAGGGGATCAGAAATGCAGAGAATGTAGCTGTCATCAATGGAAGGTTAAGAAGAAATCCAGAGATCATTTTATGAAAAGTTGATGTTTCCAGAGAGCCTGCATAGGGCGGGATCTGAGCAAGCATACATTTTGAACTAATATTTGTACTCAGTGATAACTGTTAATTATGGCTGTATTTATTCTTGTCTCTTTGGGAGACTGAAAGAGGATGTAAAGATGAATTGTACACCGTAATCCACGCTTAATATTTCTATGAAGGAAATCTCCTTGAACTGCTGTGGAATAAACTTGCAGCCATGCACTTGCTCTATACCTGTGGGATTTTGTAGATGCCCAATATGGCAGCCATAAGGATGGATATGTCAGAGTTGGTCTCTTCCAGGAGAACCAGCATGTTCCTCTTCCTTCCACAGCTGTAATTGGGAACATTGGCCTCTCCAGTCGAAAGCAAATCCAACAGACCATCCAATGTCAATCCTCTGTCTCGAAAGTTGTCATGCAGGTTGTAACCCAGGGTGAGGTTGGGTAAGAGGAGGGGATGTTTGTTGATTTCTTGGGTGGCAAAAAGGAAGGACAGAATTTTCCAGTACAGCACAGCTAGTTTCCTGAAAAGATACATGGATTTTGCCATAATGTTACATTCAGTGAAAATATCAACTTAGAACTAAGGAGAAATTTTCTGACAGTGAGAATAATTAACTAGTGGAATGGCTTGTGTTGAGTCCTTGGCGAAAAGCAGACGCGAGAAGCAGTTGTAGTTCTCCAGTTTCTTTTATTCTGTGTTCACCTTACCGGTGAAGACTTCAGCAATGCCCAAAAGTTCCCAGCCTCTTATATAGGCAGTTCCGGGTCAATGTGTTACTTTCCCACGCCAGCACCCGCGCATGCGCACAGGCGCTGGCAACAGCCTGTCTGGTCCCGGGCAGCTTGCACCTGCCCGGGACTGCCTGCAAACGCCCCAAGCCCGTTTGCAAGGCTCGGGACATAACAGCTTGCCTTCAGATGTTGTGGATGCTCCATCACTGGAGGCTTTTAATAAGAGATTGGACAGCTGTTTGTCCAGAATGTTATAGGGTTTCCTGCTTGTGCAGAGGGTTGGTCTAGAAGACCTCCAAGGTCTCGTCCAACTCTGTTATTCTGTTAATGGATTTCATATATGCTATTGTGACTGCACAGGTTTTTGTCCCCAAAGTTCGTCTTCTCTACTTACATTGTTTGAAACAGACACATTCCAGACAATCTGGGTATTGTTGTCCCTTGGATTCTCTCACACCTCATGCTGAGGAGTCCAAAAACATCCGAGGAAAAGATTATGGTAAACCATATCTGAAAATGCAGCTCAGAAACAAGCATGGACCTTACCATGTAGGAACAGGAATTGAGATTCACTGATAGGACTATAATATACAGATTATATTTTTATAATGTGCATGTATGTGTTTATGAATCTGCTGTATGTATGAATGAGATAGGGAAATAGAATATAGAGAATCATCAACGATTTGGATGAGGGGATAGATGGGGAACTCATCAAATTTACAGATGACACCAAGTAGGCAGGAATAGCCAACACTCCAGAAGACAGACATAAGATAAAGGAGGACCTGGACAGATTTGAACACTGGGCACTATCTATCAAAATGAAATTCAATGGTGAAAAAAGTAAGGTTCTACATTTAGGCAAGAAAAACCAAATGAACAAGTACAGCACAGGTGACACCTTGCTCAATAGCAGTAATTGTGAGAGGGATCTCGGAGTCCTAGTGGACAATCACTTAAATATGAGCCAGCAGTGGGCTGCAGCTGCCAAAAAAGCCAACAGAGTGCTGAGCTGCATTAACAGAGGGATAGTCTTTTTTCTGAACAGGGATTGATCAGAACTAAACAATTAGAGATTCCTATCCTTTTCTTTGATGGACATGCTGAGATCATAACCACGACTTCCCAAGCTAATCACCTTGAGAGATGAAAATAAGTTGTCCATGTAGAGATCAGTTGGACAAGGGTGCTGAGCATTAAAGCATACTTTTGTTTTATCTGCTGAATGTGTTCCACATAAGGAACGGTTGCTGGAATTGGGTATGTCTAGTTTAATGAAGAGAAGGATGGGGTGTGTGTGTGTGACATGATAGCAGAGCTCCAATATCTCAGCGGTTGCCACAAAGAAGAGGGAGTCAAGCTATTCTCCAAAGTACCTGAAGGCAGGACAAGAAGCAACGGATGGAAACTAACCAAAGAGAGAAGCAACCTAGAACTAAGGAGAAAATTTCCTGACAGTTAGAACAATTAATCAGTGGAACAACTTGCCTGCAGAAGTTGTAGGTGCTCCAACACTGGAAGTTTTAAGAAGAGACTGGACAGCCATTTGTCTAAAACGGTTATAGGGTTTCCTGCCTGAGCAGGGGATTGGATTAAAGATCTCCAAGGTCCCTTCTAATTCTATTATTATTATTATTATTATTATTATTATTATTATTATTATTATTATTATTATTATTATTATTATTATTATTATTATTATCGATCATCGCACAGTCAGCCAGATGTTCAGACTGGATTTGGCATTTTGTCTACCTATCGAGTCCTTACCCAGGACCTGGGATAGGCATATGTGGATGTTTGATGGTATTACAGGTATCGTCGCAGGATGGAAGCAGTTCCTAATAAGGCCGCCTTTTGCAATTGACTAATAGCGAATTTGTCAATGCCAATGGTGTTCAAGTGGTGCTCCAGTTGTTTTGGGATTGCACCCAAGGAGCCTATGACTATTGGTACTACCCTTGCTTAGTATTATTATTATTATTATTATTATTATTATTATTATTATTATTATTATATTATTATGAACATCGCACAGTCAGCCAGATGTTCAGACTGGATTTGGCATTTTGTCTACCTATCGAGTCCTTACCCAGGACCTGGGATAGGCAGATGTGGATGTTTGATGGTATTACAGATATCGTCGCAGGATGGAAGCAGTTCCTAATAAGGCTGCCTTTTGCAATTGACTAATAGCGAATTTGTCAATGCCAATGGTGTTCAAGTGGTGCTCCAGTTGTTTTGGGATTGCACCCAAGGAGCCTATGACTATTGGTACTACCCTTGCTTGCTTTTGCCACAGTCTTTCTATTTCTATTTGTAGGTCTTTGTATTTTGTTATCTTCTCCAGTTCTTTCTCTTCTATTCTGCTGTCTCCAGGCACTGCCACATCCACTATCCAGACTTTTTTGTCTTTCTTATCGACAATTTTTAAGTCTGGGGTGTTATGTTGCAGGTGCTTGTCTGTTTGAATTCTGAAGTCCCAGAGCAGTTTAATTTTATCATTTTCTATGACTTTCTCTATTTTATGATCCCACCAGTTTTTGCTTACAGGCAAATGATATTTTTTGCAGATCTTCCAATGCACCATTGTTGCTACTTTGTCATGCCGCTGCTTGTAATCAGTTTGTGCAATCTTCTTGCAACAGCTTACCAAGTGGTCCACTGTTTCTTCAGCTTCTTTGCATAGGCGGCACTTACTGTCTGTTGCTGTCTTCTCAATTTTGACTTTATTATTATTATTATTATTATTATTATTATTATTATTATTATTATTATTATTATTATTATTGATCATTGCACAATCAGCCAGATGTTCAGACTGGATTTGGCATTTTGTCTACCTATCGAGTCCTTACCCAGGACCTGGGATAGGCAGATGTGGATGTTTGATGGTATTACAGATATCGTCGAAGGATGGAAGCAGTTCCTAATAAGGCCGCCTTTTGCAACTGACTAATAGCGAATTTGTCAATGCCAATTGTGTTCAAGTGGTGCTCCAGTTGTTTACAATTGGCATTGACAAATTTGCTATTATTATTATTAATATTATTATTATTATTATTATTATTATTATTATTATTATTATTATTATTATTATTATTATTATTATTATATCAGTTGGACAAGGCTGCTGAGCTTTAAAGCATTCTTTTGTTTTATCTGCTGAATGTGTTCCACTTCATCCTGTTTCTATACAGACCAAGGCTTTTTTTCTCATAGAATGTCCAGAACGGAGTTCTGGCACCTTTTTGGGATGGAACTTTGTAGGGTAGGCAAGGCAGGTTGTGTGACATGTGTTGGTTCCGGCACCTATTTTTTTTTTTTTTTTTTACAAAAAAGCAGTGATACAGACATAACTATAGATCTAATTAATTAAAACCTCACTGCTTTCCTTCACCCACTTTCTTTCTCAAAGGCAACATAATATAACATCATTCAAACATTATGTAACTTACTGATGAAACTGTTTAGAAGGACTCAAACTGAAATTTTCCAGCTCAGGTTGTACAGTATTTGTTGCAGAGAAGAGTCCACTGATGAGATGGTCTCCTGGCCTGTAATGATTGAGTGGGTCTCTTGCATCCCTCCCTAAAGTCAAGAAGAACCTGTTGCTGAGCATCCCACAGGCTGCCTGGGCCAACAAAAGCTCCATCAGAAGCAGAAGTAGAGGGTCCATTTCTGGTTTAACTGAAGGAGTCCCCTGCCTTGCATCTGATCTCAGAATCAGAAGAGCAGAAGAAGTTTGGAGAACTTGAAGGCAGATAGCAGCAAGACTGACTTTTCTAATATAGTATGAAGTCCAGAGAAGGCTTCCCAAATGATGGAAACATGGGTCAACACAACAGCAGACCTCCTGGTGGCCATGAAGCTCAGGCCAGCTTCCCAAGGTGACAAGACAATTTATGCACTAACTTTCATGATGCCAAACATTACTATGTATTGCTCCTGAGTCTGTTGATCCGCTCCAGAGAATCTCTGGAGGAGAGAAGAATCTCTTGACATTTAGCATGAAAGCAAGAAAGAAATCACTCTCATTCTACTATTAATTATCTGGAGATGTAGAAGTTTTGCAAAGTCCTCCCTGCAGGATGAGCTGGGAATTCAACTGAAGAAGTCCTGATATAACTTAATATAATGGATTCCTAGAAAGCATCTTCTAAGACCAAATTGTTCTGTGGGCATTTGGGACACCTGTCATTTTGCTTGGTTTTCTTTCATGTTATTATAAGTGATGCTTATTTTATGATGCTGTGTTTTTGCTTAGATGAAGTTACAGTTACCTTTTTCTTATTGTGGACTTTTGAGGCTGATGTTGCCTTATCCTTATTATTCAGATCTCTATGTTTTAGGGTAGATGCTTTACTTTTATTCAAATGCTGGAATTGAATGCATATGATTCAAATAGATGTCCATCCATCCACCCATCCACCCATCCATCCATCCATCTATCCATCCATCCACCCATCCATCCATCCATCTATCCATCCATCCATCCATCCATCCATCCATCCATCCATCCATCCATCCAATGATGTGACATGCTCCTTTTTATCTGGAAGAGTCAAGGAAAATAAAAAGCCTCTAAGAAACTTCTTGTAAGAACGTCCTGCTGCTGTAAGAATCAACCAGAACACCAGGTACGTTTCAGTAGTCAACAAAGGTTTATTTCGCTATGTCGAAAACAAAATCAGCTCTGGGAAACACCCCAGCCCGGCGTCCTATTAATCCCATCACCACACCCACCGCGCACGCCCCAATCACCCCAATTACCTAATACCCCTGCTGAACGCAACCCCATCTGCACCACACCCTATCCTCATCCTATCAATTACATTCTGTCAGACCCAGCGTCATAGATCAGCGCTGTCCGCCCACATAATGTCTGTTCATCCGGGCTTCCCGTGCAATAGGGTAAGCAGTCACGTGGTTCCTCCGTCATAGCGGAAGCGCCGGTATCAGTCCTGACACTGCTCCGTGTCCAGCTCCACCAAGGCTGTTAGGAAGTCGGTTCAGAGCTCCGGAGATCGGCCAACGTCCGTGCATGGGTAGGATGCACGCTGGGGCTGACATCCGGCTCCCCCTCACCACAGGGCCCCCTGAAATGAAACAGAGACATTCACGTATGCTATCACCTATCCCCCTGTGTTCCTCGGTTTGTGCGGCCACAGCCTGTGATATTGACGAATCAGGGCAGGAGCGAAGACATCCCCCTCCCGAACCCAGGATGCCTCGGATAAGGGGTATCCTTTCCATAGAACCAGATAATACATATCGCCCCCCTCCACCGGGAATCCAGTATGTCCTGTATTTCATACCTTCCCGGGGCAACGGGCCCTGGGGGAGGTTCATCATGGGTGGTCCCTTCTACTGGTTTTAATAGACTCACATGAAATACTGGGTGTATCTTACCAAGTACTCCTGGCAATTGCAGTTGCACCGTGACAGGATTGATGATACGTACTATGCGGAATGGTCCAATGTATTTTGGTGCCAGTTTCTTGCATGGTACCTGCAACTTAATATACTTGGTGGACAAGTACACCCGGTCACCCACTCTCAGGTGCATTGCCCTTCTACGACTTTTATCTGCTTGCTCCTTCACTGCCTTTTCCGCATGTTGTAACGCCTGTTTCACTGTACTCCACACCTGACCTGCACGGGACATCCAATCTCCAGGACGTATATCTGTACCCCCCTGTGGTTCAGCCCCAGGTAATGGAACCGGATCGTATCCATAAACTACCTGGAAAGGGGTCAACCCAGTGCTTTTATGCACTGCATTGTTATACGCTAGTTCCGCGAATGGTATGAAGTCTATCCAATCTGACTGCTGGTGAGATACATAAGACCGGAGATATCGTGAGATTGCCGCATTAGCCCGTTCCGCCGCCCCATTAGTGCAAGGATGGTATGCTGAACTCAGGCCTTGTGTGGTCCCAATGCTTGCTAGGAATCTACGCCAGAATTGAGCCGTAAATTGAACACCCCTGTCCGAGATAATTCTACGGGGTGCTCCATGTAATCTATATATGTGTTGCACGAACAATGTCACTAGTCCCCTCGCAGATGGCAGTCCTTTGCAGGGGACGAAATGTGCTTGCTTCGAGAACAAGTCCACAACCGTCCATATGACCGTGTACCCTCTGATGTTCGGTAAATCAACAAGGAAATCCATCCCGATGTCCTGCCAGGGTCGGATCGGATTAGATACCGGTTGTAGCAGTCCCATTGGCCTCTTCGGTACCACTTTAGACTGCGCACAAATCCTACATTCCTTAACGTATCGCTCAATGTCCTTCCGTAAACTGGGCCACCAGAACCGTCGTCTCGCCAAATGGAGCGTCTTGACGAAGCCAAAATGGCCTGCCAGCTTCGAGTCGTGACATTGATGAAGTACCCGATGACGCATTTCCTGGGGGATGTATAACCTATTCCTATACCAAACCAAGCCATCACGCTGGGTTAATAACCCGGGATTCGCCTGCAACCAGGGATCAGTCAACAATACAGTTTGCAGTTCCTCCTCAAACGTCACCACTTTGGCACATCCTTCTACGTGTGCGGGATCCCTACTACAGAGCGGCATAATGGTCTGGATCACTTGTTCCCTTTTACTATCATATTGTGGTAGCCGGGAGAGTGCGTCTGCCAGGAAGTTCTTTCCTCCGGGCACCACCTTCAGGTGAAACCGGAAACGCTGAAAATACTGTGCCCATCGAACGTGTTTCGGCGCCAAACGCCTTGGAGTCTGGAGGACCGCCAGGTTCCGGTGGTCCGTCCACACCTCGAATGGGTGTTGCGCACCCTCCAATAGATGTCGCCAGGTGGACAACGCCCATTTTATCGCAAATGCTTCCTTCTCCCACACTGCCCATCGTCTCTCGGGGTCGGTAAACTTCTTGGAGGTGTATGCGCACGGTTGCAAGTTGCCTTGGCCGTTACGTTGCATCAAGAGTGCGCCGACAGCCACATCACTGGCGTCGGCCTGCACTATAAATGGCTTATTTGGGTCGGGGTGCAATAGCACTGGTTCCTCTGCAAATAGTCGTTTAAGAGACTCGAAGGCCCGTTGGCAAGCTACCGTCCATTCCAATGCCTGTTTGGGATGGGGTTTGCCAGGTGTGGTTTTGGTGCGCAACAGTTGAGTTAATGGTAGAGCCACCTCAGCGAAAGAGGGGATGAATTGGCGGTAGAAATTGGCAAACCCCAAGAATCTCTGCAGTTGACGACGGGTCCTCGGGGCCTGCCATTCTAGAACACTGCGCACTTTATTAGGATCCATTTCTATCCCCATAGCTGACACCCTGAACCCTAAATAATCTATCCGGTCTTTGTGAAACTCACACTTTGACAGCTTACAGTACAGGTTGGCGTTTAACAACTTTTGCAGTACTGTCCGTACTAATTGTACATGGTCTTCTAACGTCTGCGAATAGATGAGTATATCATCCAGATAGACAAGGACGCCCCTATATAGATGATCATGTAATACTTCATTTATTAGTTGCATGAAGACGGCCGGCGCTCCTTGTAACCCGAAAGGCATCACCTTGAATTGGTAGCTGCCCAGGGGACAGTTAAATGCTGTCTTCCACTCGTCCCCTTGCCTAATGCGTACCCTATAGTATGCCTCACGGAGGTCTAGTTTTGTGAAGATTTTCCCAGCCGCCAAATGAGTGAGCAGATCTTTCATAAGCGGCAGGGGATATACTTGGTTTATACACACTGCGTTCAGACCTCGGAAGTCTACACATAACCTCAATCCCCCGTCCTTTTTTCCCTGGAATATAACTGGAGCGGCTATTCTCGAACGTGCTGGTTCTATAAAGCCTCTGGCTAGATTCTTATCAATGTACTTTCTCATTTCCTGCAGTTCTGCAAACGTCAGAGGGTACATTCTGGGTTTGGGTAGCTTAACTCCTGGAGCGAGTTCGATTGCACAATCAGTCTGTCTGTGCGGCGGCAAACTATCACATTCCTGTTCGCTAAACACTGCCGCGAGATCGTCATATACCTGTGGGTATGGGGTTTTGTCCTTCTCCTGTACCGATCGTGAAGCGTTTAACTTTCTATCCCTATTCAAGTCATCTGGCGACCGCGGATGCGGACCTACTGCTAGCCGTAGGTGTCTGGACCCCTCCGCCCACCAAATGGTTGGTGTCCACTTATCCATCCACGCTAATCCCAGAATAACAGACTCGGACATAGTGGGAACAACTATGAACCTTATCATTTCCCAATGACCCCCAATATCCATTCTAACAGGCTCCGTTACCAATGTAGTGGGGACCCCTCCCAACAGGGAACCATCTACCTGCTCAAAACGGATCGGGGTCTTTAGTCGGGCCACCCTAATCCGCATCTGTTGTACTAACCCCTTACTAATAAGGCATCTTGTACATCCCGTATCTAATAACGCCGGACAGGGCATTACCTCACCCGTGACCGGGTTTGTCAATGAAATGGGGACGGTGAAGGGAACGATGGGGTCACTCACCATCGGATCTTCCACCGGTCCTTCGTCCTCGTATTCCTGTAATGTAGGAGACGCCCCCTCGGGTGGTTGCTGGATCGGCGACTGTCCCAGTTGGTAGGCCACCCGTGATTTCTCTGTCGGTTTTTTCGATGTGGTACCCGGGGTGCCGACCGCCGTAGGTGTACCTGTGGGCTTGGGTGTTCCACACTCCGCAGCACGGTGGCCCGGCCGATTGCAGCGGAAACACCGGAAGGTGGGCTTTGGACGTACTGTACTCAGCACGTCCGGACTGGTGCCACCTACAGGCTGATCTTGATTCCGGCGGGGCCTCTCCTCCCGTCTTCCAGGACGATCCCTCAATCCTACATCCAACTCTACCGCGGCCCTATACCAATCAGTCAAACGCCCAGCCACCCCTCGGACTATACATGCTTGGCGTATAGTGGTATCCAGACCAGTGCGGAAATGATGAATCAGCAGGCTGTCCGGCCATGACCTAAGCCTCCCTGCCACTTTTTGGAATTCTCGAATGTAGTCCTGTACTGGTCTGCCCCCTTGCCGCAGACCCACTAACTGGGCTTCAGCCCGTAGCAGGCGTGTTGGGTCCTCGAACCTTGTCTTCAGTGCGTCGAGGAAAAGACCCACATCGGCTAACTCCCTGGCCTGGTCGCTATATAGGTCTGCGGCCCAAGCAGCGGCCTCACCTTGCAGACTCGCTGTGACCGCGACCACCATGGCCCAGTTGGACGAGTACAAGGTTGTATAACGGTCCAGATGGTTAAGAACGTGGCTTAGAAATACCGCCAACCTGTCTGGATCCCCGTCAAACGTGAGGGAAATTGGTGGGGGATTCCACATCATCTGCTGGGGCCATGGAGCCGGTACCCTACCGCCATATGGACCCGTCCCTGGATACGCCCTGGGTCCTGCTCCCAGGTTCTCCAGCCCGTCTCCATCCGGGCCTTCCGGTGGAGCCCGCGCCTCCCGTGTATCCAGTCTATACCGTGGACGCTCAGTTCCGGTTTGCCTTGCCATCGAATCCCGGATTGTAAACCGACCCCCTTGCGGCAATTTGAACTCCGGGCTCGCCAGTTGAAAGTGGGACACATAAGGGGTACTATCCTTGCCAGGGCTACGAACGGTATCTGGGTAAATCCGTTCCCCAAACTGTTCCCTAAGGACCTCTAACGTATATTGGCCTGGAGCTGTGGAGCAGCTCCAATCTTCCTCGTCATCTCCGGCCATCCTGCGTTCCCTCCAGCCAGCGAAACTAGGTGCCAACCGCCGCCCCCTACCATCCCCCAAGGGACCGGCAGCTGCTCCGGCCCACCACTCGTCGTCCGCCGACGTTGGTTTGCGCCGTTTAGGTCCATGCTCCACAGCCGCAGGGAAACGTCCTTTCTCCTTCGGGCGTGTCGCCACACGCTCCTCTTCCTCGCCTCCTACGTCCGGATTCTCCGACTGTTCGTCAGCTTCCTCAGCCTCCACATCCATAACCGGTTCCTCTCCCTGTGTCCCTTCAGCCATAGCTCCACGACAAGCAAGACGAAGTGAGAGCTGATTTACTGTAAGAACGTCCTGCTGCTGTAAGAATCAACCAGAACACCAGGTACGTTTCAGTAGTCAACAAAGGTTTATTTCGCTATGTCGAAAACAAAATCAGCTCTGGGAAACACCCCAGCCCGGCGTCCTATTAATCCCATCACCACACCCACCGCGCACGCCCCAATCACCCCAATTACCTAATACCCCTGCTGAACGCAACCCCATCTGCACCACACCCTATCCTCATCCTATCAATTACATTCTGTCAGACCCAGCGTCATAGATCAGCGCTGTCCGCCCACATAATGTCTGTTCATCCGGGCTTCCCGTGCAATAGGGTAAGCAGTCACGTGGTTCCTCCGTCATAGCGGAAGCGCCGGTATCAGTCCTGACACTGCTCCGTGTCCAGCTCCACCAAGGCTGTTAGGAAGTCGGTTCAGAGCTCCGGAGACCGGCCAACGTCCGTGCATGGGTAGGATGCACGCTGGGGCTGACACTTCTCCCTTGTTATATAACAGTGGTGTCAAACTCAATTTAATTGAGGGCCGCATCAGCATTGCAGTTGCCCTCAGGGGGCAGGTGGGTGTGGCCAGGGTGGGTGTGGCCTACTGGGTGGACATGGATGGAGTGGATGTGGCCTACTGGGTGGGTGTGGCCAGCTCTACCCCATTCACATCAAGGGTGCCTGTGGGGGCCTGGGCAGGAGTGGGACAGATCTGAGGGTTTCTGGCAGAAGGGGGTGGGAGCAGGGCAAGTGCCAAGGCATGGTCCATGGAGGAGCCTCACTGTTTCTCTTAGGCCATGCAGGGGGGGGCTTATGGAGCTAAGACTGAATACGTTTCAGCATAGATGGCCATCACAAAATTGTACATTGGTCCCGTCTGGCCTGGTCCAGGGCCAAGGCAGAGGGGGCCGTTCCCTCACTGTTTCCAGGATGGCTTCGCAGGCCACATGAAATCACTTCGTGGGCCGCATCCGGCCCCCGGGCCTTGTGTTTAACATGTCTGTTATATAACCTCAGACAGAGATATCCAACATGAGACATCTCTGGTTGTCTCATACTGATCCAACAGGTAGAAAAGTCTATCTGAACCTCTCTGCCAAAAATATAGTCTGATGAAGAGCATTTCACCCTGAGTCCTAAATACTTTGCTTCCATAAATATCTACTGCAAATCACAGTGGTGAGGAAATGAAATGGGGATTATGGTGTCACTGTACAACCTTGACCTTTTGTATGTGAATCTTGAGATAAGACCCAGGGCTTGCATGGTGATATCATGAGAAACATTTTGTCAGTCTGCCCCATTGCCTCTACCCCACACAGTATATCTGCAGAGGCAGAAGCAAGTGAGGAAAGAAACATCCTTTCATTTATTGAAAGCCAATAGTTAGGATCTCTCCTACTTTATTTATTTATGTATTTATTTATCAAATTTATATGCTGCTCATCTCATGATGCGAGGTGACACTGAGTGGCTTACACACACATCCTCCTCATATCTCTCCAGCTTTCCTTTTTGACCTCATTCCTATCCATTTCACAGGCATAGAGAAATGTTTATAAAAATAATAAAGACTGGATATAAAATAAATAAATAGAATTTTCTGACAATGAATTTTCCTCCATCTGCTCAGAGCCTGCCTCCTTCCCAGTGTGTGGAAAGTTGTTGTCCAGGATTTGGGAAGGCGGAGCAGGAGGGGAAGCCCATATGCTGCTATGGCTATCTTCCTTTTGTAGAAGGAAACATCTTCACTGTGGATGCGGGGTGTGTGGGTGACTCCAGAAAAAAGGGGACAGATTTTTGGAAATATAATATACCTTGACATTGTCCATGAAAGGGTGTGTTGATAGGCTTAGCATGGCCTTTCCTTGATCCACTGGCCATTTTTATGGTCCACAGGTCACATTTGATCCTTTGGTTGAGAGGTGGGTTGAGCTGAGAAAGATGGCCAAAGTCACCTAGCCAGTTTTCATGCCCAAAGGGGGGCTTGAACTCATGGTTTCCCACTTCCTAGCATGGTGCTTTAACCACTTGGGAATCATCCCAGCTTCCCTTCCCTTGTTTCTGTTTTTTGGGATCAGGCTTAGTCTTGGGCACCTTCAGTAAATTTCAAGAAACTCTCATAATTAAAGACAACAATCGGGATGTTAGAATAGAATAGAGCTGGAAGGGACCTTGGAGGTCTTCTAGTCCAGCCCCCCGCTCAAGCAGGAGAACCAATACCATCTCAGACAAGTATCTGTCCAGTCTCTTCTTAAAAACCTCCAGTGATGGAGTGCCCATGATTTCTGAAGGCAAGCCACTCCACTGGTTAATTGTCCTCACTATTAGGAACTTTCTCCTTAATTCCAGGTTGCTTCTCTGTTTGATCAGTTTCCAACCATTGTTTCCTGTCCTGCCCTCTGATGCTTTGGAGGATAATTTGACCCTCTCTTCTTTGTGGCATCATCTCAAATACTGGAATACTGCTATCATGTCACCCCTAGTCCTTCTTTTCTTTAGACTAGCCAAACCCAAGTCCTACAGCTGTTCTTCATATGTTTTAGTCTCCAGGCCTTGGATCATCTTAATTGCTCTTCTCTGAACCTTTTCCAAGGTCTCAACATCTGTTTTGTAGTGTGGTGACCAAAACTGTATGCAGTATTCCCTGCCTTTCTCATGATGTCCTCTGCATATAAGTTAAATAGGCAAGGTGACAGAATACAGCCTTTCTGGACTCCTTTCCCAATTTTGAACCAATCAGTGGCTCCATGTCCAGTTCTCATTGTTGCTTCTTCGCCCACATATAGGTTTCTCAAGAAACAAATACAATGGTCAGGTACTCCCATCTCTTTAAGAACTTGCAACAATTTGTTGTAATCCACACAATCAAAGGTTTTGAATAGGCGAGGAAGCAGATGTTTTTCTGGAACTGCCTAGCTTTCTCCATGATCCAGTGTATGTTGGTAATTTGATCTCTAGTTCCTCTGCCTCTTCAAAATCCTGCCTGTACTTCTGGAAGTTCTTGATCCACATACTGCTGGAGTCTAGCTGGAGTCATACACAATACAACATACAAAATGTATCTGTAATGATATTTCTAGTATTTAAGGGTGTTGGCATGACCGTAGAAGAGACCTCTTCTCTGCTATTAGCATTTATGACTTGTTGACTTAAGCAGAGTGTTAAAGTGCTAACAAGAAGCCAACTTGGGGTTACATGAATCTAGAAATTTGGGAAGTTTCCAAAAATTTCCTTTCTTGTGCAATAGATTCTCTTTTCTAATGTTATTTTGAAGAAAATATGTAGGCATCTTCACTGCTTATCCTTCCTTTCCCCCTTTCAATGAAATGTCATTTCCTATCTGCCAAGCAGGGTTTCTTCATCAATCTATTGCTTTGTTTACATGTCTCTCCTCTGACTTTTCTCTTTGAAAGCAGGAACACCACACCACCATCTCCCACCCAATCCTGACCCCTTCTTACCAATGATCTGTGGGGTCTATTAGACAGTCTCAGCCCTCCCCTGATGGGATCCTCAGACACACAACCCACTATGGAGAAATGGCTGGTGAATTTGTTAGAATAGCTGAAACGGATAAATTAACTTCTTTGATTACAGAAAGGAAATTTTCTACATTTATTCATGACTGCAACCCTCTTATGCCTTTCTTGCATAAAAATGGAAACAAATGGTAATATTTCTAGCTCAGGATTGAAATGACGAGTCCTGAGCACTCTGAGTTTGCTTGTTTTTTTGCAGATGTTTCATTACCCAAACAAGGTAACATCATCAGTGATAGTCACTGATGATAGTTACTAGCACTCATGATGTTACCTAGTTTGGTAATGAAATGTCTGTAAGAAAACAAGCAAGCTCAAAGAACACCAAGGACCCCTCAAATAAATAAATACTTCTGATTTGATAAAAAAGTACTTTTGATTGTTAGATAGGATAGATTACAGAAAAAAGAGAACATACTTTTTTCTAACAGTTTGGTAGATCTTAATAATTATAAAATATTTTATTAATGAACAAATGTCCCTTGGATTGAAAAAAAAAGGTGTGCACCATTTATGTTGCAGTTTTATTTTCTCCAGTTGTTGCCTGAAATTCAGATACCCTAAATTGGAGGGTGATGAAAATTTCTGGAGCTGATGAAAATTTCTCCGAATTTGAGAGTTTAAAAACATTTTTTCTTTTGCAAAATTAGCCTTTTCACCCCTACTCAACAATATAAATCACAGTGAAAAACATTTTTGGGAATGGTGGGTGGTCCAAGTCTTTTGATAGGGCACAGAAACAAATGATACAAAAATATGGTATATGTGATAAATCAGAAAGCAACTAAAGAAAGAATGAATGACATTTATTACCCGAGTCAACTGAACAACAGAAAACATTGATTAGAGATTACATTCCACATATGGTAAATTTATGGGTTACATCATGCCCTTTCCAGACTTGATTTGTTTCTTAATTAAAACTTGGAAGTCTATTCAATTACTTTCAGAATATACTGTCTAAGGTTCAGTTGCAGAAAAGGCTAGATTTTTTTCCCATAGAAAAAAACAGAAGAAAAGCATTCTTTCTAAAGTCTGAAAGGAGACCAACACTGGCAAACTAAAATGCTAATAACATCCTCACTTAAAGGCTAATAATGAAGCCTAAAATGCTAAATAATACTGCCAGATACAGAAACATAAAAACATGGAAATTAGGCTTAACCAGGAGATTACTTCAAAAAGCAGCCTGATAATGTTTTCTCCTGAAAAGTACCCAATTGTTCGGAATTATATTGGGTGAGAATTATATCCCCAGAACATCCATCAGAATCATTTTTTTACTTCAGCTTTGAACATCAGTTGCTCCTTTGTATTCAGGTCTGGCCTTAGCAAACTGATGTAACACTTAGGGATGAAGATGCAGCCCAGAAGCCCAGCACTGGAGGCCAAGATGGAGAAGACTTGCACAGCAACCATGAATTTCCCTTTGGTGCTCAGATAAGTAGGCACAAAGGAGATCCAGACACTGCAAAAGACCAGCATACTGAAGGTGATCAGCTTGGCTTCATTGAAGGATGCAGGCAGATTCCTGGCCAGGAAAGCCACCATGAAGCAAATGGCAGCCTGAAAGACCATGTAACCAAGGGCAACATAAAACATAGTGACAGAGCCTTCATTGCACTGCAGAACAATCTCTCTAGGCTGCGAATACATGTCGGAATCAGGGAATGAAGGAAAGACTCCTAACCAGGTGAAACAAATGACAACCTGGACACTGGAACAAGAAAGGATGAGGGAGTTGGCCAGATTCTTGCCCAGCCACCTTCTCACTCTGTTTCCTGGCTTTATGGCCAGGAAGGCCAGCACCACCATAATTGTTTTGGCCAAGACAGAAGACACAGCAATGGAGAAGATGATGCTGAAAATTGTTTGTCGGAGAAGACAGGTGGTTCTCCTTGGCTGACCAATGAAGAGAAAGGAAGTCAAGAAGGAAAGCAGAAGGGAGATCAGGAGGATATAGGAGAGGTCCCGGTTGTTGGCTTTGACAATTGGAGTTTCTTGAAATTTAATGAAGATTCCCAAGATTGAAACTGTGGTTAAGATTAGGAACACGGCAAAGAAAGTAAGAATAATTCCCAAATACTCTTGATGGGACAAAAAGGTGACAGGTTTGGGGATACATTGATCTCGATGCTTGTTCTGATACTGATCATCTGGACATCTGGTGCACTGGTCTGCATCTGCGGAGGACAAATGTATATTTCCCATGAATTTATAGGACGGGAATTAAAATTGGAAATCAGGAAATACACATCTGAATTTGTGTGTCTTCATAAGCAGGGGGATGGAAGGCAGAAATAAAAACTTAGGAGTATGTGTATAGCTGTGCTTCTTTGCATTAGTATGTGTCCCAAGTGGATCAATTGTGAAAATGTGGCTAGATTAGGGGCAGACAACTCTAGGAAGCAAAAGGGGAGAAGGGACAAACATCTACATCATGTAGGAAGGTCCCTAATGGACTGGGATTGGCCAAACTGACAGGGTTGGAATATTCTGTTTTTCAAAAATGGAGTTTATTTGTCCCATTACTCATTAATTGAAGAATAAAATTGAAATACAATACCAATATTGTTCAACTATTTATAGATTCATTTTCTCCCACCAAATCCCAATGGTTAATGATGAAAAGGGGGTAGATAAACCTGTCTGGTTTGACCTTTCCCTCTAATAGACATAATAAGGAGAGATTCCTCTCCAATAGCAATGTATTCCCCCAATGTGTTCCCCTGTATTCCACAGGAAACACAGACCATGATTGCCTACTCTCCTTGGATATCTTGGGAGAAGATGGGTAGGCATAAATGTGTCTATCCTGAGTCCATGCTAGAATGGAGATGACAAGATTACCGACGAGGTCCTGTGTGAGTTGGCTTTCATTCATCTCAATGGAGAGTTTCATACTCTAGAAGCAACATCATTCTGTTTGTCATGGTGTAATAACAAGCTGCTTCATGTCACTTCAACTGATTCTCCACAAAGTTGCAGATGCTTCTCATAGCTGCTTGGCTTCTTCTACATCTCAACATCTCATTCCAATACATTCTTGCAGGTCATATTATTGTGATCTCCTTGGTGAAATTAATTCTCATAATTAAATTAATACTCCCTCTCCACAATACCCAAATTAGAAATATCTTCTCAAAAAAGATCTAAAGGAAACTTTGCTCCTATCTGAAGGGCTGTTTTGATTCCCACTCACCCACCCTGTTTGGTGGAAAAGCTCCCTTCTGCACAGGGGATGCAGTTGTAGCAGCAGATTGGTTTTCCTTCCTGGACCACCTTGAAATATCCAGGCTGACAAGGCTCCACACACTGGGAGTAAGGCAAGGGCTGAAAGTGAATAGAATTGGCATTCAGAAGCATTGGCAAAACTGATCGGACTAGAAATGGAACGTGGTGTTTCTCCTCCAGGCCATGTTGTGGTGACTACTCCAGGGAAGGTCCAATAATTTTCTAGAAAGTTATTTTTTTACACTGAAAGCAGTTCATGTTAGTCAGACATGCTTCCATTTTGGAGGACTGACTCTGGAAGACTGTCAGAGCAACTTTTGGAAAAACACATCAGCATGATTTAGAGGAGAAATGGGAATTCTGGAATTCTCCAGGATGACGGATTTTGCACATTTATTGTACCAAATGTCTAGATAAATTCAATTCTTGCATTTCTACATGTCCAAATGAAAAAAAAACAGAGATTTTATTTCTCTCCCCCCCAGCTTAAATCCTGCTTCTGTTTTCCTCCACCCAAACATAATTTCCCTCTGTGTCCCTTAGATGTCCACACTTAACACAACGAATTTTCTTTTGCTAGTTCTAAATGGAAACAGTATAAGTCTGAAGGATGAATTTAACATAATAACAGACTTGGAAGGGACCTTTGAGGTCTTCTAGTCCAACCCCCTGACTGGACAGGAAACCCTCTTTTATTTCAGACAAATGGTTGTTCAATCATTTCCTAAAACCCTGCAGTGATGGAGCACCCACAACTTCTGGAGGAAAATCATCCCACTGATTAATTCCTCTAAATGTCAGGAAATTCTTCTTAGTCAGTCTGATATATAGTTTGGGAAGTAAGGAGACAAAGATTGAGAGGATGGACAAAACTAAAGAGATGGGACACCTTCCGCCCCACCTGGTTGAGCCATTGAGGCTTCGTGATGGTTTCCTTGTTGATGCTGAATTTGATTCCAGTGGCTCCTTCTCTGACTAGACTCCCAAATTTCACTCTGGTGCTGGACTTATTAGGAAACCACACCCAGCTCAAAATGTCAAAGTCAGCCATCAAATCTCCATTCCTATCCAAGTACATTCCTTCCAGGGTGTTGTTGTAGATCTGGGGGTCCTTCAGGAAATGGTGAAGCTACAGTGTATGAGGAAAGATATTTTTACAGAAATGGAATCGTCTGAACATGTTGACGTACAGAGATATAATGAATTTGGCTTATTGAACTGCAGCCTGTTTTCTTCTCAGGACAATTTGCATAATTTGTCTATGCATAGATTTGCTTATTTATTAATTGTACTTAATATTACAATTATCAGTGTAAATCCTTGTGGGAGATGCTTTCTTTTCAACATATGGCATTCCCAGATGGCCCCTCTTCTTTTGTTCTATTGTTTTATTTCTCTCCATGAAAATGATTAGATGGTAGAAGGGCAGGAGAAGGGAAATCCTTTACCTACAAATATGTTTGCTTACATCATCTATTGCTTATACATGAGTTTCCCCCTCTTCTCTGAGATGTCCTGTATAACTATAGATGCATTCTTTTGTCCATAGTGTTTTATCTCAACGTTCTTTGGAGAACAAGCACTGCACTGAGCCTTGATTATTTATTTTGGATCCTGCATTGTGATTCCACAAGAGAGAAGATGGAGCAGTGTAGAAGACACAGCATCAGTTTGTACAACTCAGTCCTGGAAATATTAATTGGCTTTAGGAAATTGGGAAGCAAATGTCAATATTTGCAATTGACTGTTCCATGTACTTGTTATCTGAAGAAAATATGAACACTGATTCTGAGGGAAAGCTTAAATATTGATTCTGGCGCTCTTTGGGTGATTTTACAAGGCTATACACGGATAATTGTAATATTAAGTACAATTAATAAATAACCAAGTACAAGGTACCATGATGGGATCACCCATATCAGGCCTAATAGCAGAAGCAATCATGCAACAAATTTAATCCATAGCTATACGCACTATTCAACCAAAATTCTGAAACCTTTATCATCAAATGCTCCTAAATTGAGGAAACACGCCATCTACTCAATAACATATTCCCTGTGATCAAATTCACACACGAAGAGGAAACAGACAACAGACGCCCATTCCTCAACATTGACATAAGGAGACTAGACAACGGAGAACTGGAAACCCACGTCTACCGCAAACCTACACACATGGACCAGATCCTCAGCTTCCCAAGCAACCACCCACTGCACCCAAAAGAAGCTATGGCCATACTCTCTTCAGAAGGGCCAGGACACACTGCAGCATCACAACACTAAGAAAAGTGGAAGAGAAATAGCTGCTTGCTGTCTTTCTCCATAACAGCTATCCCTCCCCCCCAAATCATATTCCAACTCACAGCACCCAAACCACAACATAGCACACAGCCAACCATCACGCAAAAACTAACTCTACCCTATACAAAAGGGATGTCAAAATGACAGCCAGAATTCTCTAACCCCTAGGAATAGCAATAGCCCAAAAACCCACAACAACACTCTGCCAGGAATTATCCAGAACCAAGATACAGAAGAATGAAAGAAACAATGTAATCTACAGAATCAACCATAACCATTGCAACTAATTCTACATGGGACAAACATCATATCAATTACAAAATAGGATCCATGAACACTGGCTGGCAGTCAAATGTCATGATCCCAAATCCTTAATATCGATCCACATCAAACAATTATAGGATTATAGATAAAATAATTTATAAAGGTAAAGAAGCCTACCAACAAAATTTGATTAAAAAGTCTTTTTTAGATTTTTATTCTAAATTATATGCTAGTGAAACTATACAAACTTCAGATATAGAAAAATATTTACAGGGAGCACATTTTCCTAGACTTATGAGGGATCAACGTGATGGGATTAATGGTTTAATTACTTCTGAAGAGATTATTTTTACAATTAAACAATTGAAGGTTGGAAAGACTCCAGGTACTGATGGGTTAACAGCGATTTATTACAGGATGTTATCTGAAGAAACGATAGAACCATTAAAGGTACTTTTTAATGATATTTTATCTGGAGCAGAATTACCTCCATCCTGGAGAATGGCCTTCATATCATTAATTCCAAAGGATGACCAGGATCTGTCCCAACCTAGAAATTATAGGCCTATATCTCTTTTAAATACAGTTTATAAGATTTTTGCAAAGATATTGGCAAATAGATTAATGCAGGTTTTGAAACAATTGATTCATACTGACCAATCTGGATTTATAATGGGGAGATATATGAAAAAAAATGGAAGACAAATTGTTTATTTAATAGAGTATTTGGATAAGAACAACCAAATCCCTGCTGCTTTAATATTTATAGATGCGGAGAAAGCTTTTGATCAATTAGATTGGAATTTTCTATTGAAAGTTGTAGAGGAAATGAATTTTGGAGATAAATTCTTGTCTGCTCTCAAGGCCATTTATCAACAACAACTGGCACAAATTATAATTAATGGGGGATTAACAGACGTATTTAAAATAGGAAAAGCTACAAGACAGGGTTGTCCTTTATCCCCCTTGTTATTTGTATTAACAATGGAGATTTTACTTATTAAAATTCGAGATTCATCTAGATTGAAAGGAATAAAAATAAGTAAAATTGATTATCGGCTGAGAGCTTTTGCTGATGATTTGGTTGTGGCATTATCCCATCCAACAGATTCGGTCAAAGATTTGGTTGAAATTTTACTACAGTATGGACAGGTCTTTGGTTTTAAGGTAAATAAGAATAAAACTAAAATATTATTGAAAAATATGTCTAGGAAGGGAAAAGATTTTATAGCTGAAACAACCGGTTATGAAATAGTTAATAAGGTTAAGTATTTAGGAGTTTATATTACAACATCTAATGGAAAATTGTATAAGAATAATTATGAGCGCTTATGGGTTAAAGTTCAAAAAGATTTAAATGATTGGCAAAAGCTACAACTATCGTTATTGAGTAGAATTTCAGTAGTGAAGATGAATGTTCTACCAAAGTTTCTTTTTTTGTTTCAGATGATACCCATTTTAAAGAAGGATGCTAATTTGGATGAGTGGCAGAAGGGTATTAATAAATTTATTTGGGGCGGGAAGAAATCAAGGGTAAAGTTTAAGATTTTACAAGATGCTCGAGAAAGAGGTGGACTTAAAGCACCAAAACTGAAATTATATTATGATGCGGCCACTTTAACTTTAGTAAGTGACTGGCTCAATTTAACAAATAGAGATATTCCTGTTCTTGAAGGGTGAGATTTATTATATGGTTGGCATGCATATTTAATTTTTGATAAGAAAGTAGATTTTGTCTTTAAGTCACATATTTTAAGATATGCTTTCTTTCGAGTTTGGAAAAAATATTATTATAAGTTAAATTATAAAATACCTATTTGGGGGATCCCTGGACAAGCAACCCAGGGGGTTTCTAAGGGGGTGATTTTTGACAACATTTCGTATAAAGAGTTACTTATTTGGTCAGGTACTGATTGTCATTTAAAGTCTTCTGATGTGTTAAAAGAAGAAAACATTTTACAATCGTGGTTTCAATACTTGCAAATTGTGCAGAGATGGACTTTGGATAAGAAAGTGGGAATTACTTTAGTAGATGAAAATTTGGTAATTCAGATCAAGGATCAGAAATGTGCCCATATTAAAAGAATTTATAATGAGTTAATAAAATTGGATTCAGAAACAGAATTAGTTAAAGATTGTAATGATGAAATGGGCCCAGAATATTCAAGAACCGATCTCGTTGGACTTATGGGAGGAAATTTGAACTAGAAATGTTAAATTTACGTAGGCCCAGAATTTGAGGGAAAATTTTTACAAAATGTTTTATAGATGGCATTTGGATCCTAAAAAGTTGTCTTTTAAGTAGTTCAGATAAAGTAGAAATAGTCTTATTGTATATAATATTAATGTTTTAATTTTGAGAGAAGAACTGCTCAGGCATTTCCCCTGGACCGCATCAAGAGGGAGGAGAAGAAGGTGAGAAATATGTAGGAAGGTGGAGGTGAAGGCGGAGAGGGGGTGAGTGAAGAAAAAGAGGGAAAGAAGTAAGTTGGTTTGAGGTGGGATGCGGTTTGGGGGGAAATGGGCGGGCAAGATTGAATGTGGCGTGTATCAATTTGTTTTATTTTTTATCTGAAGTATTTGTAAGATTGTTATGTATTGTAAAATTGAAAATAAAAATTTTTACAAAAAAAATAAATAAAAATAAAAGCCAGCCATTCTACCCTGAAAAAAAAAAGTAAAAATAAATTAAAAAAAACAAAAAACCAAACAATACCAGTTTGATTTCAGCAACACAAAAGTAATCGGCCACACTATCACCCGCCACACTCGTGAATTCATTGAAGCCTGCATTCCACCAGCAATTCCATCAACAGACAAGGTGACCTACAACAAGCCTGCAAACTTCTCAGAATCCAAATCAACCACACAGCCAATCAGGGATGGCACTGACAGCACAGACCCTCAACCAACCCACGCAAGGCCCCCCACTTCTCACTCACACCTGACCCATCATAAGACCCTCACATGACACACCCACATCTGAAACCCTTATAAACAGATGAACATCAACGCTGACATCCCCTTAACTCCACTGAAGATGTTATCTAGCCTGGTAATGAAATGTTCAGAAACCAACCCACAAGCTTGGAGAACGAATCTTCATCCCCATTAAGTTCAATGTTGTCTTACATTGTAATATATTGGGAGAGAATCCAAAATCCCTTTCCACAAGCACCAGATTCTAGAATCTGAAGAAAGAAAAGCTTAACGCACCTGAGATAAAAGAATTGTAGTGGTGTGCGACAACACAGCCAATGTATAATTTGCCATTCAGCAATTCTGGAGGCCAAAGAAAAAAATTAAGAGGAAGATAAGGGATCTTATGAAAGAAAATGTTTCATATTTTTTTTCTCAATATATTCCAGATTTTTCAGAGAGTGTTTTGTGACATTCATCATCTATCTGTCACCCTTAGCAATACACATGGAACCTATAAGGGAATACCTGCCATGGCTGGATCTTTTCGACTTCCAGCTTGCTTTTTCTCTCCATCCTTATGCTCTGGGATTGAGATGAATAGGCCACATTTAAGGCATGTGCCACAATCTGGATGGCATTGTAAGTTAAGGAGCTATCTAGAGAGAAGATCTTTTCAATCTTCTCAAGAGGCAGAGTCTCCAAGTTCTCTTTCTCTGTACACCTTGTCCAGCCTTTCACAGACAAGGCAGGCTTTCTATATGAACAGTGAAATTTTTTAACCATAAATGCTTCGATATAAAAATAGAAATCCATTAAATCATTAAATTTGGTCCTTTGCCTGGTCTGGATATGGAAAGAAAAAATACTATGGGTATATCTGAAAGAAAGAGTATTATACGATAATTCTATGGTGAGATCCCACAAAGCTGTTGTGATCCAAAGTTTCCCCACAATAGGCTTTCTCAAGGAATTTAATATGTTTTCTAGAAAAAAAGCTCCTTCTATGAATGTAAACTCTGAATAGTAAACAAATACATTGATTTGGATCCACATGTTGAAAACAGAAACCAGATACTTGTTGTTCTCAGCTTTTAATAATATGATTTGTGAAAAAACAACACAGATGCCATTCTGAGCCAGCACAGGAATGAAGGTCCTAATGAAATGTTCTCCATTATCAGTGTCTGCAGCAAAGACACCAATGAATATCCACCCAAAATACAGCAGCAGTTTAACAATCCCCAGGTTCTGAGCATCTTCTTTGGGGACAGTCCGGTAGAAAAAGGGTAACTGAGTTTTATCACTCAGGATTGGTGAAATAAAAGTGTAGCTGATCTGGAAACAAAAAGAAGATTTATGTTTTATTTGGGGTTTTTACAAAGCCAACGTATGAGATCCTGAAAATATAATGTCAGAGCTTAGGTAGTGGCTGGAAGATTCCAGCCTACCTTGGTGGATTTAATAGGGGATCAGAAATGCAGAGAATGTAGCTGTCATCAATGGAAGGTTAAGAAGAAATCCAGAGCTCATTTTATGAAAAGTTGATGCTTCCAGAAAGCCTGCATAGGGCGACATATGAGCAAGCATACATTTTGAACTAATCTTTGTACTCAGTGATCACTGTTAATTATTTGTTTATTCTTGTCTCTTTGGGAGACTGAAAGAGGATGTAAAGATGAATTGTACACCGTAATCTATGCTTAACATTTCTATGGAGGAAATCTCCTTGAACTGCTGTGGAATAAACTTGCAGCCATGCACTTGCTCTATACCTGTGGGATTTTGTAGATGCCCAATATGGCAGCCATAAGGATGGATATGTCAGAGTTGGTCTCTTCCAGGAGGACCAGCATGTTCCTCTTCTTTCCACAGCTGTAATTGGGAACATTGGCCTCTCCAGTCGAAAGCAAATCCAACAGACCATCCAATGTCAATCCTCTGTCTCGAAAGTTGTCATGCAGGTTGTAACCCAGGGTGAGGTTGGGTAAGAGGAGGGGATCTTTGTTGATTTCCTGGGTGGCAAAAAGGAAGGGCAGAATTTTCCAGTACAACACAACCTCTTTCCTGTAAAGATACATGGATTTTGCCATAATGTTACATTCAGTGAAAATGCCAACCTAGAACTAAGGAGAAATTTCCTGACAGTGAGAATAATTAACTAGTGGAATGGCTTGCCTTCAGATGTTGTGGATGCTCCATCACTGGAGGCTTTTCATAAGAGATTGGACAGCTGTTTGTCCAGAATGTTTTAGGGTTTCCTGCTTGTGCAGGGGGTTGGTCTACAAGACCTCCAAGATCTCGTCCAACTCTGTTATTCTGTTAATGCATTTCATATATGCTATTGTGACTGCACAAGTTTTTGTCCCCAAAGTTCCTCTTTTCTACTTACATTGTTTGAAACAGACACATTCCAGACAATCTGGGTATTGTTGTCCCTTGGATTCTGTCACACCTCAGGCTGAGGAGTCCAAAAACATCCCAGGAAAAGATTATGGCAAACTATGTCTGAAAATGCAGCTCATGTAGGAACAGGAATTGCGATTCACTCAAAGGACTATAATACACAGGTTATATTTTTATAATGTGCATATATGTGCGTATGAGTCTGCTGTATGTATGAATGAGATAGGGAAATAGAATATAGAGAATCATCAATGAATTGGACAATCACTTAAATATGAGCCAGCACTGTGCTGCAGCTGCCAAAAAAGCCAACAAAGTGCTGGGCTGCATTAACAGAGGGATAATCTTTTTTCTGAACTGGGATTGATCAGAACTAACCAATTAGAGACTCCTGTCCTTTTCTATGATGGACACACTGAGATCATAACCATGACTTCCCAAGTTAATCACCTTGAGAGATGAAAGTAAGTTGTCCATGTAGAGATCAGTTGGACAAGGGTGCTGAGCATTAAAGCATACTTTTGTTTTATCTGCTGAATGTGTTCCATATAAGGAACGGTTGCTGGAATTGGGTATGTCTAGTTTAATGAAGAGAAGGATGGGGGGGGTGACATGATAGCAGAGCTCCCACATCTCAGCAGTTGCCACAAAGAAGAGGGAGACAAGCTATTTTCCAAAGTACCTGAAGGCAGGACAAGAAGCAATGGATGGAAACTAACCAAAGAGAGAAGCAACCTAGAACTAAGGAGAAATTTCCTGACAGTTAGAACAATTAATCAGTGGAACAACTTGCCTGCAGAAGTTGTAGATGCTCCAACACTGGAAGTTTTTAAGAAGAGACAGGACAGCCATTTGTCTAAAATGGTTATAGGGTTTCCTGCCTGAGCAGGGGGTTGGACTAGAAGACCTCCAAGGTCCCTTCCAACTCTATTATTATTATTATTATTATTATTATTATTATTAGTAGTAGTAGTAGTAGTAGTAGTAGTAGTAGTAGTAGTAGTAGTAGTAGTAGTTGGACAAGGCTGCTGAACTGTAAAGCATACTTTTGTTTTATCTGCTGAATGTGTTCCACTTCATGCTGTTTGTATACAGACCAGGGCTTTTTTTCTCATAGAATGCCCAGAACGGAGTTCTGGCACCTTTTTGGGATGGAAATTTGTAGGGTAGGCAAGGCGGGTTGTATGACATGCGTGAGTTCCGGCACCTATTTTTTTTTTACAAAAAAAACAGTGATACAGACGTAACTATAGATCTAATTAATTAAAACCTCACTGCTTTCCTTCACCCACTTTCTTTCTCAAAGGCAACATAATATAACATTACTCAACATTATGTAACTTACCGATGAAACTTTTTAGAAGGACTCAAACTGAAATTTTGCAGGTCAGGTTGTAGAGTATTTGTTGCAGAGAAGAGTCCACTGATGAGATGGTCTCCTGGCCTGTAATGATTGAGTGGGTCTCTTGCATCCCTCCCCAAAGTCAAGAAGCACCTGGTGCTGAGCATCCCACAGGCTGCCTGGGCCAACAAAAGCTCCATCAGAAGCAGAAGTAGAGGGTCCATTTCTGGTTTAACTGAAGGAGTCCCCTGCCTTGCATCTGATCTCAGAATCAGAAGAGCAGAAGAGTTTGGAGAAGTTGAAAGCAGATAGCAGCAAGACTGACTTTTCTAATATAATATGAAGTCCAGAGAAGACTTCCCAAATGATGGAAACATGGGTCAACACAACAGCAGACCTCCTGGTGGCCATGAAGCTCAGGCCAGCTTCCCAAAATGACAATTTATGCACTAACTTTCATGATGCCAAACATTACTATGTATTGCTCATGAGTCTGTTGATCCCCTCCAGAGAATTTCTGGAGGAGAGAAGAATCTCTTGACATTTAGCATGAAAGCAAGAAAGAAATCACTATCATTCTACTAATAATTATCTGGAGATGTAGAAGTTTTGCAAAGTCCTCCCTGTAGGATGAGCTGGGAATTCAACTGAAGAAGTCCTGATATAACTCAATATAATGGATTCCTAGAAAGCATCCAAGACCAAATTGTTCTGTGGGCATTTGGGACACCTGTCATTTTGCTTGGTTGATTTCCAGTTGGTTTTCTTTCATGTTATTATAAGTGATGCTTATTTTATGATGCTGTGTTTTTGCTTACATGAAGTTATGGTTACCTTTTTCTTATTGTGGACTTTTGAGGCTGATATTGCCTTATCCCTATTATTCAGATTTCTATGTTTTAGGGTAGATGCTTTACTTTTATTCCCATGCTGGAATTGAATGCATATGATTCAAATAGATGTCCGTCCATCCATCCATCCATCCATCCATCCATCCATCCATCCATCCATCCATCCATCCATCCATCCATCCAATCATGTGACATGTTCCTTTTTATCTGGAAGAGTCAAGGAAAATAAAAAGCCTCTAAGAAACTTAGAGTAGGGGGGTTGGATTAGATGACCTCCAAGGTCCCTTCCAACTTTACTATTACTATTACTGTTATTATTATTATTATTATTATTATTATTATTATTATTATTATTATTATTATTATTACTTCTCCCTTGTTGTATAACAGGAGTGTCAAATTCAATTTAATTGAGTGCCACCTCAGCATTGCAGTTGCCCTCAGGTGGGTGTGGTCAGGGTGGGTGTGGCCTACTGGGTGGGTGTGGCCTACTGGCTGTGGCCTACTGGGTGGGTGTGGCCAGCTCTACCCTGTTCACATCAAGGGTGCCTGTGGGGGCCTGGGCAGGAGTGGGACAGATCTGAGGGTCTCTGGCAGAAGGAGGTGGGACCGGGGCAAGTGCCAAGGCATAGTCCACTGGAGGAGCCTCACTGTTCCTCTCAGGCTATGCGGGGGGGGGGGCTTATGGAGCTAAGACTGAATGCGTTGCAGCATAGATGGCCACCACAAAATTGTACATTGGCTCCTGGCTGGCCTGGGCCAGGGCCAAGGCAGAGGGGGCCGTTCCCTCACTGTTTCCAGGATGGCTTCGCAGGCCACATGAAACCACTTCGTGGCCGCATCCGGCCCCCGGGCCTTGTGTTTGACATGTCTGTTATATAACCTCAGACAGAGATATCCAACATGAGACATCTCTGGTTGTCTCATACTGATCCAACAGGTAGAAAAGTCTATCTGAACCTCTCTACCACAATGATAGTCTGATGAAGAGTATTTCACCCTGAGTCCTAAATAATTTGTTTCCCTAAATATCTACTGCAAATCACAATGGTGAGGAAATGAAATGGGGATTGTGGTGTCACCGTACAACCCTGACCTTTTGTATGTGAATCCTGAGATAAGACCTAGGTGATATCATGTGAAACATTTTGTCAGTCTGCCCCATTGCCTCTACCCCACACAGTATATCTGCAGAGGCAGAAGCAAGTGAGGAAAGAAACATCCTTTCATTTACTGAAAGCCAATAGTCAGGATCTCTCCTACTTTATTTATTTATGTATTTATTTATCAAATTTATACGCTGCTCATCTCATGATGCGAGGTGACACTGAGTGGCTTACACACACATCCTCCTCATATCTCTCCTGCTTTCCTTCTTGACCTCATTCCTATCCATTTCACAGGCATAGAGAAATGTTTATAAAAAAAATAAAGACTGGATATAAAATAAATAAATAGAATTTTCTGAGAATGAATTTTTCTCCATCTGCTCAGAGTCTGCCTCCTTCCCAGTATGGAATGTTGTTGTCCAGGATTTGGGAAGGCGGTGCAGGAGGGGAAGCCCATATGCTGCTATGGCTATCTTCCTTTTGCGGAAGGAAACATCTTCATTGTGGATGCAGGGTGTGTGGGTGACTCCAGAAAAAAGGGGACAGACTTTTGGAAATATAATATACCTTGACATTGTCCATGAAAGGGTGTTTTCCTTGATCCACTAATGTAGACCTGGGCATTTTATGGTCCACAGGTCACATTTGATCCTTTGGTTGAGAGGTGAGTTGAGCTGAAAAAGATGGCCAAAGTCACCCAGCCAGTTTTCATGCATAAAGGGGGGCTTGAACTCATGGTTTCCCACTTCCTAGCATGGTGCTTTAACCACTTGGGAATCATCCCAGCTCCCCTTCCCTTGTTTCTGTTTTTTGGGATCAGGTTTAGTCTTGGGCACCTTCAGTAAATTTCAAGAAACTCTCATAATTAAAGACAACAATTGGGATGTTAGAATAGAATAGAACTGGAAGTGACCTTGGAGGTCTTCTAGTCCAGCCCCCCGCTCAAGTAGGAGAACCTACACCATCTCAGACAAGTAACTGTCCAGTCTCTTCTTAAAATCTCCAGTGATGGAGTGCCCATGATTTCTGAAGGCAAGCCACTCCACTGGTTAATTGTCGTCACTATTAGGAACTTTCTCCTTAATTCCAGGTTGCTTCCCTGTTTGATTAGTCTCCAACCATTGTTTCTTGTCCTGCCCTCTGATGCTTTGGAGGATAATTTGACCCCCTTTTCTTTGTGGCAGCATCTCAAATACTGGAATACTGCTATCATGTCACCCCTATTTCTTCTTTTCTTTAGACTAGCCAAACCCAAGTCCTACAGCTGTTCTTCATATGTTTTAGTCTCCAGGCCTTGGATCATCTTAATTGCTCTTCTCTGAACTTTTTCCAAGGTCTCAACATCTTTTTTGTAGTGTGGTGACCAAAACTGTATGCAGTATTCCCTGCCTTTCTCATGATGTCCTCTGCATATAAGTTAAATAGGCAAGGTGACAGAATACAGCCTTTCTGGACTCCTTTCCCAATTTTGAACCAATCAGTGGTTCCATGTCGAGTTCGCATTGTTGCTTCTTGGCCCACATATAGGTTTCTCAAGAAACAAATACAATGGTCAGGTATTCCCTGGAAGTTCTTGATCCACATACTGCTGGAGTCTAGCTGGAGTCATACACAATACAACATACAAAACATATCTGTAATGATATTTCTAGTATTTAAGGGTGTTGGCATGACCGTAGAAGAGACCTCTTCTCTGCTATTAGCATTTATGACTTGTTGACTTGAGCAGAGTGTTAAAGTGCTAACAAGAAGCCAACTTGGGGTTACACGAATCTAGAAATTTGGGAAGTTTCCAAAAATTTCCTTTCTTGTGCAATAGATTCTCTTTTCTAATTTAATTTTGAAGAAAATGTGTAGGCATCTTCACTGCTTATCCTTCCTTTCCCCCTTTCAATCAAATCTCATTTCATATCTGCCAATCAGGGTTTCTTCATCAATCTATTGCTTTGTTTACATGTGTCTCCTCTGACTTTTCTCTTTGAAAGCAGGAACACCACACCACCATCTCTGATGATAGTTACTAGCACTCATGATGTTACCTAGTTTGGTAATGAAATGTCTGCAAGAAAACAAGCAAGCTCAAAGAACACCAAGGACCCCTCAAATAAAAAAAAAGTACTTCTGATCTATAGTTTTGATTGTTAGACAGGATAGATTACAGAAAAAAGAAAACATATTTTCTTCTAACAGTTTGGTAGATCATAATAATTATAAAATATTTTATTAATGAACAAATGTCCCTAGGTTTAAAACAAAAAAAGGTGTGTACCATTTATGTTGCAGTTTTATTTTCTCCAATTGTTGCCTGAAATTCAGACACCCTAAATTTGGCCTGGAGCTGATGAAAATTTCTCCGAATTTGAGAGATTAAAAACATTTTTTTCTTTTGCAAAATTAGCCTTTTCACCCCTACCCAACAATATAAATCACAGTGAAAAACATTTTTGGGAATGGTGGGTGGTCCAAGTCTTTTGATAGGGCACAGAAACAAATGATACAAAAATTTGGTATATGTGATAAATCAGAAAGCAACTAAAGAAAGAATGAATGACATTTATTACCCAAGAAAACTGAACAATAGAAAACATTGATGAGAGATTACATTCCACAAATGGTAAATTTATGGGTTACATCATGCCCTTTCCAGGCTTGATTTGTTTCTTACTTAAAACTTGCAAGTCTATTTAATTACTTTCAGAATATACTGTCTAAGGTTCAGTTGCTGAAAAGGCTAGATCTTTTCCCATAGAAAAAAACAGAAGAAAAGCATTCTTTCTAAAGTCTGAAAGGAGACCAACACTGGCAAACTAAAATGCTAATAACATCCTCACGTAAAGGCTAATAATGAAGCCTAAAATGCTAAATAATACTGCCAGACACAGAAACATGAAAACATGGAAATTAGGCTTAACCAGGAGATCACTTCAAAAAGCAGCCTGATAATGTTTTCTCCTGAAAAGTACCCAATTGGTGGGACTTATATTGGGTGAGAATTATATCCCCAGAACATCCATCAGAATCATTTTTTTACTTCAGCTTTGAACATCAGTTGCTCCTTTGTATTCAGGTCTGGCCTTAGCAAAATGATGTAACACTTAGGAAAGAAGATGCAGCCCAGAAGCCCAGCACTGGAGGCCAAGATGGAGAAGACTTGCACAGCAACCATAAATTTCCCTTTGGTGCTTAAATAGGTAGGCACAAAGGAGATCCAGACACTGCAAAAGACCAGCATACTGAAGGTGATCAGCTTGGCTTCATTGAAGGATGCAGGCAGATTCCTGGCCAGGAAAGCCACCAAGAAGCAAATGGCAGCCTGAAAGACCATGTAACCAAGGGCAACATAAAACATAGTGACAGAGCCTTCATTGCACTGCAGAACAATCTCTCTAGGCTGCGAATACATGTCAGAATCAGGGAATGAAGGAAAGACTCCTAACCAGGTGAAACAAATGACAACCTGGACACTGGAACAAGAAAGGATGAGGGAGTTGGCCAGATTCTTGCCCAGCCACCTTCTCATTCTGTTTCCTGGCTTTATGGCCAGGAAGGCCAGCACCACCATAATTGTTTTGGCCAAGACAGAAGACACAGCAATGGAGAAGATGATGCTGAAAATTGTTTGTCGGAGAAGACAGGTGGTACTGCTTGGCTGACCAATGAAGAGAAAGGAAGTCAAGAAGGAAAGCAGAAGGGAGATCAGGAGGATATAGGAGAGGTCCCGGTTGTTGGCTTTGACAATGGGAGTTTCTTGGAATTTAATGAAGATTCCCAAGACTAAAACTGTGGTTAGGATTAGGAACAGGGCAAAGAAAGTAAGAATAATTCCCAAATACTCTTGATGGGACAAAAAGGTGACAATTTTGGGGATACATTGATCTCGATGCTTGTTCTGATACTGATCATCTGGACATCTGGTGCACTGGTCTGCATCTGCGGAGGACAAATGTATATTTACCACGAATTTATAGGACGGGAATTAAAATTTGAAATCAGGAAACCCACATCTGAATTTGTGTGTATTCATCAGCAGGGGGATGGAAGGCAGAAATAAAAATTTGGAGTATGTGTATAGCTGTGCTTCTTTGCATTAGTATGTGTCCCAAGTGGATCAAGTGTGAAAATGTGGCTAGATTAGGGGCAGACAACTCTAGGAAGCAAAAGGGGAGAAGGGACAACAATCTACATCATGTAGGAAGGTCCCTAATGGACTGGGATTGGCCAAACTGACAGGGTTGGAATATTCTGTTTTTCAAAAATGGAGTTTGATTTGTCCCATTACTCATTAATTGAAGAATAAAATTTAAATACAATACCAATATTGTTCAACTATTTATAGATTCATTTTCTCCCACCAAATCCCAACGGTTAATGATTAAAAGGAGGTAGATAAACTTGTCTGGTTTGACCTTTCTCTCTAATAGACATAATAAGGAGAGATTCCTCTCCAATAGCAATGTATTCCCCCAATGTGTTCCCCCTGTATTCCACAGGAAACACAGACCATGATTGCCTACTCCTTGGATATCTTGGGAGAAGATGGGTAGGCAGATGTGTCTATCCTGAGTCCATGCTAGAATGGAGATGACAAGATTACCGACGAGGTCCTGTGTGAGTTGGCTTTCATTCATCTCAATGGAGAGCTTCATACTCTAGAAGCAACATCATTCTGTTTGTGATGGTGTAACAACAAGCTGCTTCATTTCACTTCAACTGATCCTCCACAAAGTTGCAGATGCTTCTCATAGCTGCTTGGCTTCTTCTACATCTTAACATCTCATTCCAATACATTCTTGCAGGTCATATTATTGTGATCTCCTTGGTGGAATTAATTCTGATAATTAAATTAATACTCCCTCTCCACAATACGCAAATTAGAAATATCTTCTCAGAAAAGATCTGCAGGAAACTTTGCTCCTATCTGAAGGGCTGTTTTGATTCCCACTCACCCACCTTCTTTGGTGGAAAAGCTCCCTTCTGCACAGGGGATGCAGTTGTAGCAGCAGATTGGTTTTCCTTCCTGGACCACTTTGAAATATCCAGGCTGACAAGGCTCCACACACTGGGAGTAAGGCAAAGGCTGAAAGTGAATAGAATTGGCATTCAGAAGCATCGGCAAAACTGATCAGCAATGAAATGAATTATAGAATTGGAACGGGATCAGCAAAACAGGTATGTGCAAAATGGACTAGAAGTGGAACGTTGTGTTTCTCCTCCAGGCCATGTTGTGGTGACTACTCCAGGGAAGGTCCAATAATTTTCTAGAAAGTTATTTTTTTACAGTGAAAGCAGTTCATGATAGTCAGACATGCTTCCATTTTGGAGGACTGACTCTGGAAGACTGTCAGAGCAACTTTTGGAAAAACACATCAGCATGATTTAGAGAAGAAATGGGAATTCTGGAATTCTCCAGGATGAGGGATTTTGCACATTTCCTGTACCAACTGTATAGGTAAATTCAATCCTTGCATTTTTACATGTCCAAATGAAAAAAATACAGAATTTTATTTCTCTCCCCCCCAGCTTAAATCCTGCTTCTGTTTTCCTCCACCCAAACATAATTTCCCTCTGTGTCCCTTAGATTTCCATACTTCACACAACAAATTTTCTTTTGCTAGTTCTAAATGGAAACAGTATAAGTCTGAAAGATGAATTTAACAGAATAACAGACTTGGAAGGGACCTTGGAGGTCTTCTAGTCGAACCCCCTGCTTGGACATGTCCAAATGAAAAAAATACAGAATTTTATTTCTCTCCCCCCCAGATTAAACCCCCTGCTTGGACAGGAAACCCTATATTATTTCAGACAAATGGTTGTTCAATCTTTTCCTAAAACCCTGCAGTGATGGAGCACCCACAATTTCTGGAGGAAAATCATCCCACTGATTAATTCCTCTAAATGTCAGGAAATTCTTCCTTAGTCAGTCTGATATAGAGTTTGGGAAGGAAGGAGACACAGATTGAGAGGATGGACAAAACTAAAGTGATGGCACACCTTCCCCCCCCCCCACCTGATTGAGCCATTGAGTGTTCGTGATGGTTTTCTTGTTGATGCTGAATTTGATTCCAGTGGCTCCTTCTCTGACTAGACTCCCAAATTTCACTCTGGTGCTGGACTTATTAGGAAACCACACCCAGCTCAAAATGTCAAAGTCAGCCATCAAATCTCCATTCGTATCCAAGTATATTCCTTCCATGGTGTTGTTGTAGATCTGGGGGTCCTTCAGGAAATGGTGAAGCTACAGTGTATGAGGAAAGATATTTTAACAGAAATGGAATCGTCTGAATATGTTGATGTACAGAGATATAAGGAATTTGGCTAATTGAGCTGCAGCCTGTTTTCTTCTCAGGACATTTTGCATAATTTGTCTATGCATAGATTTGCTTATTTATTAATTATACTTAATATTACAATTATCAGTGTAAATCCTTGTGGGAGATGCTTTCTTTTCAACATATGGCATTCCCAGATGGCCCCTCTTCTTTTGTTCTATTGTTTTATTTCTCTCCATGAAAATGATTAGATGGTAGAAGGGCAGGAGAAGGGAAATCCTTTACCTACAAATATGTTTGCTTACATCATCTATTGCTTATACATGAGTTTCCCCCTCTTCTCTGAGAAGTCCTGTATAACTATAGATGCATTCTTTTGTCCACAGTGTTTTATCTCAACATTCTTTGGAGAATTTCTCCTGCGCACACTGAATAACAAGCACTGCACTGAGCCTTGATTATTTATTTTGGATCCTGTATTGTGATTCCACAAAAGAGAAGATGGAGCAGTGTAGAAGACACAGCATCAGTTTGTACAACTCAGTCCTGGAAATATTAATTGGCTTTAGGAAATTGGAAAGCAAATGTCAATAATTGCAATTGAGTGTTCCATGTACTTTGTCAACGCTGCTAATATTGAATATTCTTGCTTTGACAACATATGCAGAACTGTCTGGTATTTTTAGTGTTAATTCAGAAGCCAGAGAAAAGGAACCAAAGTTAATTTCTGCCCTCTGGGCTAATTGGATAATGGGATATATGATAGCTCATTTAGGGAGGGAACATGCTGATAATTTAACTGCTCAGAGGAAGAGAACTCATATCTTAGCATAAAGACTCTGTTATGCCTGTGCTGACATTTTGTAACAATAAATGACTTTTAGAAAAATCAATGCCTGGAAGGTCTTTGAAGTGTTTCATTACCCGGAACCATAACAACATGCTAAGATCTGAGTGATCTTGTTATCTGAAAAAAATATGAACACTGATTCTGAGGGAAAGCTTAAATATTGATTCTGGCGCTCTTTGGGTGATTTAACAGGATATACACTGATAACTGTAATATTAAGTGCAATTAATAAATAAGCAAGTACAAGGTATCATGATGGGATCACCATATCAGGCCTAATAGCAGAAGCAGTCATGCAACAACTTGCACCTATAGCTATACCCACCATTCAACCAAAATTCTGGACAAGCTATGTTGATGAAAACTTCATCATTAAATGCTCCCAAATTGAGGAAACACGCCATCTACTCAATGACATATTCCCTGGGATCAAATTCACACACGAAGAGGAAACAGACAACAGACTCCCATTCCTCAACATTGACATAAGGAGACTAGACAACAGAGAACTGGAAACCCATGTCTACTGCAAACCTACACACATGGACCAGATCCTCACCTTCCCAAGCAACCACCCCACTGCACCCAAAAGAAGCTGTGTCCAGACCCTCTTCAGATGGGCCAGGACAAATTGCAGCACCACAACACTAAGAAAACTGGAAGAGAAATAGCTGCTTGCTGTCTTTCTCATAACAGCTATCCCCCAAAAAATTCGTATTCCAACACACAGCACCCAAACCACAACATAGCACCCAGCCAACCATCACGCAAAAACTAACTCTACCATATACAAAAGGGATGTCAAAATGTCAGCCAGAATTCTCTAACCCCTAGGAATAGCAATAGCCGAAAAACCCACAACAACACTCTGCCAGGAATTATCCAGAACGAAGATACAGAAGAATGAAAGAAACAATGTAATCTACAGAATGAACCATAACCATTGCAACCAGTTCTACATGGGAACAACATCATATCAATTACAAAATAGGATCCATGAACACTGGCTGGCAGTCAAATATCATGATCCCAAATCCTTAATATCTAGCCACATCAACACCAAGCAATACCAATTTGATTTGAACAACACAAAAATATTTGGCCACACTACCAACCGCCACACTCGTGAGTTCATTGAAGCCTGCATTCCACCAGCAATTCCATCAATAGACAAGTTGACTTACAACAAGCCTGCAAACTCCTCAGAATCCAAATCAAGTGCACAGCCAAGCAGAGATGGCACTGACAGCATAGACCCTCAACCAACCCACGCAAGGTCCCCCACTTCTCACTCACACCTGACCCATCACAAGACCCTCACATGACACACCCACACCTGAAACCCTTATAAACAGAAGAACACCGACGTTGACATCCCCTAAACTCCACAGAAGATGTTACCTAGCCTGGCAATGAAATTTTCAGAAACCAACCCACAAGCTTGGAGAACAAATCTTTACCCCCATTAAGTACAATGTTGTCTTACATTGTAATATATTGGGAGAGAATCCAAAATCCCTTTTCACCAAATTCTTGAATCTGAAGAAAGAAAAGCTTAACGCACCTGAGATAAAAGAATTGTAGTGGTGTGCGACAACACAGCCAATGTATAATTTGCCATTCAGCAATTCTGGAGGCCAAAGGAAAAAATTAAGAGGAAGATAGGGGATCTTATGAAAGAAAATGTTTCATAATTTTTTTCTCAACATATTCCACATTTCTCAGAGAGTGTTTTTTTTTTTTTATTAAAAGTTTTATAAATTTTACAGAAAAAACAAAAACAATACAAAACAAAAAACAACATATACAAAAAAGAAAAATTAAACAATACAATACAATACAATAAAAACCCCATCCCACACCCCTCCCAAAAACCCTCCCTTCCCCCCCCTGAGCTTCCCAGAGCAGAATATAGGCTTAAAAAATAAAGATAAAAATTAAAATAAAAACTTTATATTTATATATATAAAAAAGATGTCTATAATATATATGAAAATAAAACTTATGAAAAAGCTATATGATATTTTTGTATACCCAATCTAAATTGTATAAATTTTATCCATTTATCCCAAATAGCAAGAAACTTCTCTTGCGTTTGTTGCTTTAAGAAAGCCGAGATCTTTGCCATTTCCGCCAAATAAGCTACTTTAAAAAACCATTCCTGCAATGTAGGCAAAGATTCCTTCTTCCAATATTGTCCAACTAACAGCCTCGCGGCTGTAATCAAATTTAGCATCAATACAACCTCCTTTGTATCACAATCTGTAACAATACCTAACAAAAATAATTGCGGAGTGAATTTTACCCTCCTTCTAAGAATTCTCTGGATATTCCACCATATTTTGATCCAAAATGCTTTTATCTCTCTGCATGACCACCAAATATGATAATAAGAAGCCTCCTTATAACCACATCTCCAGCATTTGGGTTGTACGTCAGGGTACATATAAGACATTTTTTGTTGATCAAGGTGCCATCTATAAAACATTTTATAAAAATTCTCCCTTAAATTTTGTGCTTGAGTAAATTTGACATTTCTCACCCAAATAGTTTCCCAAGTGTCCAATAAGACTGGCTCACCAAAGTTCTGCGCCCATCTAATCATACAATCTTTAATTAGTTCCGTTTCTGAGTCCAATTCAACTAAAACCCCATAAATTCTCTTAATGTTGGTTTGTCTTTGATCCTTCAGTTGCTTAATAAGATTTTCATCTTCTCTAAGAAAACCCACCTTACAATCCATCTTCCATCTATCTAGTAGTTGCCTATATTGGAACCAAGAATAAGTAAAATTTTCTTGTGCTAATTCTTCCCGTGATTTTAATTGCAAGTTTTGTCCATCCCATTTAAGTAACTGTCTATAAGACACCATATCCATTTTAACCCCTCTTTTTATTCCTTCTATCGCATGCCACGGTATAGCCCATAATGGTACTTTAAAATCACTTTTATAATATTTTCTCCAAATCCTAAGTAAAGAAATTCTTAAAATATGAGATTTAAAAGCCCAGTCTATTTTTTTATTAAATATTAAATAGGCATGCCACCCATAAAGTAAATCCCATCCCTCTAAATAAAGTATCTCAGAGTTTGTCAAATTTACCCAATCACTAATTAATGTTAAAGCCACCGCATCATAATATAATTTCAAATTTGGTACCTTGAGTCCACCCCTCTCACGAAAATCTTGCATAATTTTGAACTTAACCCTTGGTTTTTTCCCTGCCCAAATAAATTTATTGAGACCCTTCTGCCATTCATTTAAATTAATCTCATTTTTCAAAATTGGTAACATTTGAAACAAAAAAAGAAACTTAGGTAGAATATTCATTTTTATCACTGCAATTCTTCCCATAAGGGATAATTGCAGCTTTTCCCAGTTCTTCAAGTCCTTCTGTATCCTGACCCACAACCTTTCATAATTATTTTTAAATAATTTTGCATTAGAAACAGACAGCATCACCCCCAAATATTTTACCTTATTAACAATCTCAAAGCCCGTCAAGTTAACCAAAGCTCGGGGGTCGCATAATTTTTTTCTCAACATATTCCACATTTCTCAGAGAATGTTTTGTGACATTCATCATCTATCTGTCACCCTTAGCAATACACATGGAACCTATAAGGGAATACCTGCCATGGCTGGATCTTTTCGACTTCCAGCTTGCTTTTTCTCTCCATCCTTATGCTCTGGGATTGAGATGAATAGGCCACATTTAAGGCATGTGCCACAATCTGGATGGCATTGTAAGTTAAGGAGCTATCTAGAGAGAAGATCTTTTCAATCTTCTCTTGAGGCAGAGTCTCCAAGTTCTCTTTCTCTGCACACCTTGTCCAGCCTTTCACAGACAAGGCAGGCTTTCCATATGAACAGTGAAATTTTTTAACCATAAATGCTTTGATATAAAAATAGAAAACTATGAAATCATTAAATTTGGTCCTTTGGCTGGTCTGGATAAGGAAAGAAAAAATACTATGGGTATATCTGAAAGAATAAGTATTATACGATAATTCTATGGTGAGATCCCACAAAGCTGTTGTGATCCAAAGTTTCCCCACAATAGGCTTTCTCAAGGCATTTAATATGTTTTCTAGAAAAAAAGCTCCTTCTATGAATGTAAACTCTGAATAGTAAACAAATACATTGATTTGGATCCACATGTTGAAAACAGAAATCAGATACTTGTGGTTCTCACTGTTTAATAATATGATTTGTGAAAAAACAACACAGATGCCATTCTGAGCCAGCACTGGAATGAAGGTCCTAATGAAATGTTCTCCATTATCAGTGTCTGCAGCAAAGACACCAATGAATATCCACCCAAAATACAGCAGCAGTTTAACAATCCCCAGGTTCTGAGCATCTTCTTTGGGGACAGTCCGGTAGAAAAAGGGTAACTGAGTTTTATCACTCAGGATTGGTGAAATAAAAGTGTAGCTGATCTGGAAACAAAAAGAAGATTTATGTTTTATTTGGGGTTTTTACAAAGCCAGCGTATGAGATCCTGAAAATATAATGTCATAGCTTAGGTAGTGGCTGGAAGATTCCAGCCTACCTTGGTGGATTTAATAGGGGATCAGAAATGCAGAGAATGTAGCTGTCATCAATGGAAGGTTAAGAAGAAATCCAGAGCTCATTTTATGAAAAGTTGATGTTTTCAGAGAGCGTACATAGGGTGGGATCTGAGCAAGCATACATTTTGAACTAATCTTTGTACTCAGTGATCACTGTTAATTATTTGTTTATTCTTGTCTCTTTGGGAGACTGAAAGAGGATGTAAAGATGAATTGTACACTGTAATCTATGCTTAACATTTCTATGAAAGAAATCTCCTTGAACTGCTGTGGAATAAACTTGCAGCCATGCACTTGCTCTATACCTGTGGGATTTTGTACATGCCCAATATGGCAGCCATAAGGATGGATATGTCAGAGTTGGTCTCTTCCAGGAGAACCAGCATGTTCCTCTTCCTTCCACAGCTGTAATTGGGAACATTGGCCTCTCCAGTCGAAAGCAAATCCAACAGACCATCTAATGTCAATCCTCTGTCTCGAAAGTTGTCATGGAGGTTGTAACCCAGGGTGAGGTTGGGTAAGAGGAGGGGATCTTTGTTGATTTCCTGGATGGCAAAAAGGAAGAGCAGAATTTTCCAGTACAACACAACTGTTTTCCTGAAAAGATACATGGATTTTGCCATAATGTTACATTCAGTGAGAATACCAACCTAGAACTAAGGAGAAATTTCCTGACAGTGAGAATAATTAACTAGTGGAATGGCTTGCCTTCAGATGTTGTGGATGCTCCATCACTGGAGGCTTTTAATAAGAGATTGGACAGCTGTTTGTCGAGAAGGTTATAGGGTTTCCTGCTTGTGCAGAGGGTTGGTCTACTTACATTGTTTGAAACAGACACATTCCAGACAATCTGGGTATTGTTGTCCCTTGGATTCTCTCACACCTCAGGCTGAGGAGTCCAAAAACATCCCAGGAAAAGATTATGGCAAACTATGTCTGAAAATGCAGCTCAGAAACAAGCATGGACCTTACCATGTAGGAACAGGAATTGAGATTCAATCAAAGGACTATAATACACAGGTTATATTTTTATAATGTGCATGTATGTGTGTACGAATCTGCTGTATATATGAATGAGATAGGGAAATAGAATATAGAGAATCACCAATGATTTGGACGAGGGGATAGATGGGGAACTCATCACATTTGCAGATGACACCAAGCTGGCAGGAATAGCTAACACTCCACAAGACAGGCTTAAGATACAGGAGGATCTGGACAGACTTGAACACTGGGCGCTATCTAATAAAATGAAATTCATTTAGGCAAGAAAAACCAAATGCACAAGTACAGCATAGGTGGCACCTTGCTCAATAGTAGTAATTTTGAGAGGGATCTCGGAGTCCTAATGGACAATCACTTAAATATGAGCCAGCAGTGTGCTGCAGCTGCCAAAAAAGCCAACACAGTGCTGAGCTGCATTAACAGAGGGATAGTCTTTTTTCTGAACAGGGATTGATCAGAACTAAACAATTAGAGATTCCTATCCTTTACTTTGATGGAGATGCTGAGATCATAACCATGACTTCCCAAGTTAATCACCTTGAGAGATGAAAGTAAATTGTCCATGTAGAGATCAGTTGGACAAGTGTGCTGAGCATTAAAGCATACTTTTGTTTTATCTGCTGAATGTGTTCCATATAAGGAACGGTTGCTGGAATTGGGTATGTCTAGTTTAATGAAGAGAAGGATGGGTGGGGGACATGATAGCAGAGCTCCAATATCTCAGCAGTTGCCACAAAGAAGAGGGAGTCAAGCTATTTTCCAAAGTAGCTGAAGGCAAGACAAGAAGCAACGGATGGAAACTAACCAAAGAGAGAAGCAACCTAGAACTAAGGAGAAATTTCCTGACAGTTAGAACAATTAACCAGTGGAACAACCTCCCTGCTGGAAGTTTTTAAGAAGAGACTGGACAGCCATTTGTCTAAAATGGTTATAGGGTTTCCTGCCTGAGCAGGGGGTTGGACTAGAAGACCTCCAAGGTCCCTTCCAACTTTATTATATGGATCATCGCACAGTCAGCCAGATGTTCAGACTGGATTTGGCATTTTGTCTACCTATCGAGTCCTTACCCAGGACCTGGGATAGGCAGATGTGGATGTTTGATGGTATTACAGGTATCGTCGCAGGATGGAAGCAGTTCCTAGTAAGGCAGCCTTTTGCAATTGACTAATAGCGAATTTGTCAATGCCAATGGTGTTCAAGTGGTGCTCCAGTTGTTTTGGGATTGCACCCAGGGAGCCTATTACTATTGGTACTACCCTTGCTTGCTTTTGCCACAGTCTTTCTATTTCTATTTGTAGGTCTTTGTATTTTGTTATCTTCTCCAGTTCTTTCTCTTCTATTCTGCTATCTCCAGGCACAGCCACGTCCACTATCCAGACTTTTTTGTCTTTCTTATCGACAATTGTTAAGTCTGGAGTGTTATGTTGCAGGTGCTTGTCTGTTTGAATTCTGAAGTCCCAGAGCAGTTTAATTTTATCATTTTCTATGACTTTCTCTATTTTATGATCCCACCAGTTTTTGCCCACAGGCAAATGATATTTTTTTTTGCAGATCTTCCAATGCACCATTGTTGCTACTTTGTCATGCCGCTGCTTGTAATCAGTCTGTGCAATCTTCTTGCAACAGCTTACCAAGTGGTCCACTGTTTCTTCAGCTTCTTTGCATAGGCGGCACTTACTGTCTGTTGCTGTCTTCTCAATTTTGACTTTGTATGCATTTGTCTTAAGGCTTGGTCTTGTGCAGCCAGAATTAGTCCCCGGTCTCTTCTTCAATTTTCCTGCTCTTAGCCATTGCCAGGTGTTATTATTATCTGCTTTCACAGCATTTTTTCATGATATTGGCTAGTTAGTGCTTGGTCTTCCCATGCATCTATTTGTTCTTCATTTGGTCTTTCTTGTAGGCCAGTTTGCCCAGTTTGGTCTCTCCAGTAGTTAGTAATCCTTCCTGATATACTAATTTCAGTGCATCTTCATCATTGTTATTCAGATATTCTTCCAAAGCCATTTTTTCTTCTTCAACCATCTGATGTACTTGTAGCATTCCACGCCCACCTATTTTCCTTGGTATATAAAGTCTATCAATGTCACTGCGTGGATGAAGGGCATGATTCATTGTCATTATTTTTCTGGTCTGCCTATCCATTGCTTTTAGTTCTGCTTGAGTCCAGTCCACTATTCCAGCTGTGTACCTAATGACGGGGATTGCCCAGGTGTTGATTGCCTTTATGGTATTTCCTCCATTGAGTTTGGATTTTAAGATCTTCTTCACTTATTATTCTTATATTATCGATCATCGCACAGTCAGCCAGATGTTCAGACTTGATTTGGAATTTTGTCTACCTATCGAGTCCTTACCCAGGACCTGGGATAGGCAGATGTGGATGTTTGATGGTATTACAGATATCGTCGCAGGATGGAAGCAGTTCCTAATAAGGCCGCCTTTTGCAATTGACTAATAACGAATTTGTCAATGCCAATTGTGTTCAAGTGGTGCTCCAGTTGTTTTGGGATTGCACCCAAGGAGCCTATGACTATTGGTACTATCCTTGCTTGCTTTTGCCACAGTCTTTCTATTTCTATTTGTAGGTCTTTGTATTTTGTTATCTTCTCAAGTTCTTTCTCTTCTATTCTGCTGTCTCCAGGCACTGCCACGTCCACTATCCAGACTTTTTTGTCTTTCTTATCGACAATTGTTAAGTCTGGAGTGTTAGGTTGCAGGTGCTTGTCTGTTTGAATTCTGAAGTCCCAGAGCAGTTTAATTTTATCATTTTCTATGACTTTCTCTATTTTATGATCCCACCAGTTTTTGCCCACAGGCAAATGATATTTTTTTTTGCAGATCTTCCAATGCACCATTGTTGCTACTTTGTCATGCCGCTGCTTGTAATCAGTCTGTGCAATCTTCTTGCAACAGCTTACCAAGTGGTCCACTGTTTCTTCAGCTTCTTTGCATAGGCGGCACTTACTGTCTGTTGCTGTCTTCTCAATTTTGACTTTGTATGCATTTGTCCTTAAGGCTAGGTCTTGTGCAGCCAGAATTAGTCCCTCGGTCTCTTTCTTCAATTTTCCTGCTCTTAGCCATTGCCAGGTTTTATTATGATCTGCTTTCCCAGCTATTTTTTTCATGTATTGGCCATGTAGTGCTTTGTCTTCCCATGCCTCTATTCTGTTCTTCATTTGGTCTTTCTTGTAGGCCAGTTTGGTCTCTCCAGTAGTTAGTAAACCTTCCTGATATACTAATTTCATTGCATCTTCATCATTGTTCTTCAGATATTCTTCCAAAGCCATTTTTTTGCTCTTCAAACCATATGATGTTTACTTGTAGCATTCCACGCCCACCTATTTGCCCGTGGTAGGATTAAAGTTCTATCAATGTCACTGCGTGGATGAAGGGCAATGATTCATTGTCATTATTTTTCTGGTATTGGACATATCACATGCTTTAGTTCTGCTTGAGTCGAGTACACTATTCCAGCTGTTGTACCTAATGGACTGGGGATTGCCAGTGTGTTGATTGCCTTTATGGATTTCCTCCGGGAGTTTGGTAACTTAAGAATCTCTCACTTATTATTATTATATTATCCTAGCGATCAATTTTCGCCACAGTCAGGCAAGGATGTTCCAGACTGGATTTGGCATTTTGTCTACCTATCGAGTCCTTACCCAGGACCTGGGATAGGCAGATGTGGATGTTTGTTGGTATTACAGATATCGTCGCAGGATGAAGCAGTTCCTAATAAGGCCGCCTTTTGCAATTGACTAATAGCGAATTTGTCAATGCCAATTGTGTTCAAGTGGTGCTCCAGTTGTTTTGGGATTGCACCCAAGGAGCCTATGACTATTGGTACTACCCTTGCTTGCTTTTGCCACAGTCTTTCTATTTCTATTTGTAGGTCTTTGTATTTTGTTAGCTTCTCCAGTTCTTTCTCTTCTATTCTGCTATCTCCAGGCACTGCCACGTCCACTATCCAGACTTTTTTGTCTTTCTTATCGACAATTGTTAAGTCTGCGGTGTTATGTTGCAGGTGCTTGTCTGTTGAATTCTGAAGTCCCAGAGCAGTTTAACTTTATCATTTTCTATGACTTTCTCTATTTATTGATTCCCCCCAGTTTTGCTTACAGGAAAATGATATTTCATCATTGTTCTTCAGATCTTCTTCCAAAGCCATTTTTTCTTCTTCAACCATCTGATGTACTTGTAGCATTCCACGCCCACCTATTTGCCCTGGTAGATAAAGTCTATCAATGTCACTGCGTGGATGAAGGGCATGATTCATTGTCATTATTTTTCTGGTCTTTCTATCCATTGCTTTTAGTTCTGCTTGAGTCCAGTCCACTATTCCAGCTGTGTACCTAATGACTGGAATTGCCCAGGTGTTGATTGCCTTTATGGTATTTCCTCCATTGAGTTTGGACTTTAAGATCTTCTTCACTCTCTTTATGTATTCACCTCTAATCTTTTTCTTGACTTCAGTGTGCTTGATGTTGTCAGCTTGAAGGATACCCAAGTATTTGTAGTATTCTTCCTCATCCAGACTCTTAATGTTATTTTCGTGGGGCATCTTGATTCCTTCAGTTTTCACTATTTTTCCTTGTTTGCTAGTAAGTGTGGCACATTTGTCCAAGCCAAACTCCATTACAATATCTTGGCTATATATACGGACAGTGTTGAGCAGCGATTCTATTTCAGATGATGTTTTTTCCATACAGCTTCAGATCATCCATATAAAGGAGGTGGGATAGTCTGGCAGATGTTTTTGATGTTTGATAGCCATGTCCTGAGTTATTCAGTATTGTTGACAGAGGAAACAGTGCAATAACAAATAGTAATGGTGATAATGAATCTCCTTGAAATATTACTCTCTTGATATTAACCTCTCCCAGCCTCTCACCATTGATCTGCAACTGTGTCTTCCATTGTGCCATCGATCTTTGCACAAATTTTCTGATGTTTCTACTGACTCCGGTTATTTCTAGGCACTTTATTATCCAATCATGTGGCAGAGAGTCAAATGCCTTTTTGTAGTCAATCCATGCCACATTCAGGTTGGTCTTCCTTCTCTTGCAGTGTTCCAAGATCATTTTGTCTATTAGGAGTTGATCTTTTGGTCCTCTGCTATTGGGGCGGTTTCCTTTCTGCTCAGGTGGAAAGAGATTGTTTTCAACTAGATGCTGTTGTACTGCATCAGCTACCACACCAGTTAGTATTTTGAAAGTTGTTGGTAAGCAGGTAATTGGCCTATAGTTGCCTGGTGTTGCCCCTTTTGCTGGATTTTTCATTATTAGTTAGGTTTTCCCAGTTGTTAGCCACTTTTCAATTTCTCCTCCTTGTAGTATATTGTTGAAGTTTGGCAATGAGGTGGGTTGTTTATAACAGTTTAGATGTTTTTCAACCAAAAACCCATGCAGTTCATATCTTCACTTGGTGGCCTGACCCAATTTTTGATTTTCTTTTGACTCTTTTTTTTCTACCATTTTTGTTGTTTTAGTACTAGTTCTTTCATTCAACTTCTGTTTTATTTGCTCCACCTCCTTTTAACCAAGCCGCATACTTGTTTGTCTTTCTTTGGGTTATCCCATAGTCTGCTTCCCAGAACTGCACTGTTTCTTCCTTGTCAGGTACTGACTGATTCTTTGCAGTTTCTCCATTGATGGATTGGTAGAAACGTTTCTGATTGGATTGAAATTGGAGGTTCTGCCTATAGTTTGCAATTAGAGCTTCATATCTACTGATTTTACTGGCTATAGCTGTTATTTGTTGCTTTATTATTTCCAGTGCTTCCTTGATCTTCCTTGTTTCTAAGTTGGTATTTCTTGATTAGGTATTCTTTGGTCTTCTTGTTCTTCAGCTTCTTTTCTTTCATCTGTTCTAGCTTGCTTGCATGTGATCTTAACTTGCTGATCTTATTTTCTAGTCTACCTTCCATTTTTCTGGTGCACTGTTTGTTTGTTTTTCTTCTTTGTTGATTTTGCATCCCAGGTATTCAGTTATAACTGCAGCTGTGCTGTACATTAGTTGGTTTGTTTCTTGCAATGAATTGGTGCTTATACTTGATATTGCAATATTTGCATCTTTTAATGCTTGTGCTAGCTGTTTCTTTGGAACAAGCTTCAATGCAGGCAGCCTTATTCTTTGTTTTTGTGCTGTTCTAGATGCTCAGTTATTCTTTGTTTCAATTCTTTTATTTCTTTAGTTAGAGGGTTTTGTTCTTCCTGAGGAAGAGGTGCCTGGTTTCCAAATGAGAACAGTGTATATCTCTGCTGGATTCCTTCACTGCCAACTCCCCCTGGTTTGCCTCTACATTCTGAATTACTTCTTGTAAGGCTTTGATTTCTTTGCCCTGGGTAAACCTTTGCAGTTCGTCCAATTCTGTTTCTGTGAATATTTATTTCGTGTTATAAATCGCGTTGATCTGCTAGTCTCTGTTCTGTTATTTCTGATTCTGGATGTTGTTCTTTCCAGAATTGGTGCATTCGTTTTAGATATCCTCTCTTGTTGGACTTGATCTGTAGTAACAGATCATTATTTCTTTGTTTTCCATCACTGTGTATCTGCGACGGGTAAACACCTTTTCTTCCAGTAGTTCTGCAGCTGCTGGCCCTGGTTGCTCAGCCAACAGTCCTGAGTCCTGTAACCCATTTTTCACCAGATATCCAGGAACTCCAATATCTAGTGCGGACCTTGTTAACCCGGGCGACGTCCGAGCCGGTATGGCATTCTGCAATTTACGTCTCACCATATTTTTTATGGGAGAGACACTCTTTGTCTGACTCCTCTGATGAGACCTGTCCAGTATGGTTGAACCTCTGGCATAGCTCTCATCTTCCTCAGAGTACACAAGCCCCACAACCACGTCAAGGTAGTGCCTCACTGGGGGTTATTATTATTATTATTATTATTATTATTATTATTATTATTATTATTATTATTATTATTATTATTTAGAGATCAGTTGGACAAGGCTGTTGAGCTTTAAAGCATACTTTTGTTTTATCTGCTGAATGTGTTCCACTTCATGCTGTTTCTATACAGACGAAGGCTTTTTTTCTCATAGAATGTCCAGAACGGAGTTCCGGCACCTTTTTTTTTTTTTTTAATTGAAAGTTTTATAAATTTTACAAAAAGACAAAAAGAATACAAAACAAAAAACAACATATACAAAAAAAACTAAACATTACATATAAAAAAACCCCATCCCCCACCCCTCACAAACACCCTCCCTTCCCCCCCCCCTGAGCTTCCCAGAGCAGAATATAGGCTTAATTAAAGATTAACAAATAGAAAATTGAAATAAAAAATTTATATTTATATATATAAAAAAGGAATATCTATATATAAGATTCTCTATATATGAAAGTAAAACTTATGAAAAAGCTATATGATATTTTTTTGTACCCAATCTAAATTGTATAAATTTTATCCATTTATCCCAAACGACAAGAAACTTCTCTTGCGTTTGTTGCTTTAAGAAAGCCGAAATCTTTGCCATTTCCGCCAAGTAGGCTACTTTAAGAAACCATTCCTGCAATGTAGGCAAAGACTCCTTCTTCCAGTATTGTCCTACTAACAGCCTCGCGGCTGTAATCAAATTTAACATCAATACAACCTCCTTTGTATCACAATCTGTAACTATACCCAGCAAAAATAATTGCGGAGTAAATTTTACCCTCCTTCTAAAAATTCTCTGGATATTCCACCATATCTTGATCCAAAATGCTTTTATCTCTCTGCATGACCACCAAATATGATAATAGGAAGCATCCATATAGCCACATCTCCAACATTTGGGTTGTACGTCAGGGTACATAAGAGACATTTTTTGTGGATCAAGGTGCCATCTATAAAACATTTTATAAAAATTCTCCCTTAAGTTCTGTGCTTGTGTAAATTTGACATTTCTCACCCAGATGGTTTCCCAGATATCCAATGAGACTGGGACACCAAAATTCTGTGCCCATCTAATCATGCAGTCTTTAATTAATTCCGTTTCTGAGTCCATTTCAACTAATACCCCATAGATTCTCTTGATGTGGGTTTGTCTTTGATCCTTGACTTGCTTAATAAGATTTTCATCTTCTCTAAGAAAACCCAATTTACAATCCACCTTCCATTTATCTACTAGTTGCCTATATTGGAACCAAGAATAAATAATATTTTCTTGCGCTAAATCTTCCCGTAATCTTAACTGCCAGTTTTGCCCATCCCATCTAAGTAGCTGACTATAAGACACCATATCCATTTTTACACCTCTTTTTATTCCTTCTATCGCATGCCAAGGTATAGCCCATAATGGAACTTTACAATCACTTTTATAATATTTTCTCCAAGTCCTAAGTAAAGAGATTCTTAAAATATGAGATTTAAAGACCCAATCCATTTTTTTATTAAATATTAAATAGGCATGCCACCCAAAAAGTAAATCCCATCCCTCTAAATGAAGTATCTCAGGATTTGTCAAATTTACCCAATCACTAATTAGTGTTAAAACCACCGCATCGTAATATAATTTCAAATTTGGTACCTTGAGTCCACCCCTCTCACGGAAGTCTTGCATAATTTTAAACTTAACCCTTGGCTTTTTCCCTGCCCAAATAAATTTATTAAGACCCTTCTGCCACTCGCTTAAGTTAATCTCATTTTTCAAAATCGGTAACATTTGAAACAAAAAAAGAAACTTGGGTAGAATATTCATTTTTATCACTGCATTTCTTCCCATGAGGGATAATTGCAACTTCTCCCAATTCTTCAAGTCCTTCTGTACCCTGACCCACAACCTTTCATAGTTATTATTATTATTATTATTATTAGATCAGTTGGACAAGGCTGCTGAGCTTTAAAGCATACTTTTGTTTTATCTGCTGAATGTGTTCCACTTCATCCTGTTTCTATACAGACCAAGGCTTTTTTTCTCATAGAATGTCCAGAACGGAGTTCCGGCACCTTTTTGGGATGGAAATTTGTAGGGTAGGCAAGGCGGGTTATGTGACATGTGTGAGTTCCGGCACCTATTTTTTTACAAAAAAACAGTGATACAGACGTAACTGTAGATCTAATTAATTAAAACCTCACTGCTTTCTTTCACCCACTTTCTTTCTCAAAGGCAACATAATATAACATTACTCAACATTATGTAACTTACCGATGAAACTTTTTAGAAGGACTCAAACTGAAATTTTCCAGCTCAGGTTGTAGAGTATTTGTTGCAGAGACGAGTCCACCGATGAGATGGTCTCCTGGCCTGTAATGATTGAGTGGGTCTCTTGCATCCCTCCCCAAAGTCAAGAAGCACCTGGTGCTGAGCATCCCACAGGCTGCCTGGGGCAAGAAAAGCTCCATCAGAAGCAGAAGTAGAGGGTCCATTTCTGGTTTAACTGAAGGAATCCCCTGCCTTGCATCTGATCTCAGAATCAGAAGAGCAGAAGAGTTTGGAGAAGTTGAAGGCAGATAGCAGCAAGACTGACTTTTCTAATGTAGTATGAAGTCCAGAGAAGACTTCCCAAATGATGGAAACATGGGTCAACACAACAGCAGACCTCCTGTTGGCCATGAAGCTCAGGCCAGCTTCCCAAGGTGACAAGACAATTTATGCACTAACTTTCATGATGCCAAACATTACTATGTATTGCTCATGAGTCTGTTGATCCGCTTCAGAGAATCTCTGGAGGAGAGAAGAATCTCTTGACATTTAGCATGAAAGCAAGAAAGAAATCACTCTCATTCTACTAATAATTATCTGGAGATGTGGAAGCTTTGCAAAGTCCTCCCTGCAGGGTGAGCTGGGAATTCAACTGAAGAAATCCTGATATAACTCAATATAATGGATTCCTAGAAAGCATCCAAGACCAAATTGTTCTGTGGGCATTTGGGACACCTGTCATTTTGCTTGGTTGATTTCCAGTTGGTTTTCTTTCATGTTATTATAAGTGATGCTTATTTTATGATGCTGTGTTTTTGCTTAGATGAAGTTACAGTTACCTTTTTCTTATTGTGGACTTTTGAGGCTGATGTTGATTTAGACTTACTGTGCGTTTCTTATTATTCAGATCTTTATGTTTTAGGGTAGATGCTTTACTTTTATTCCCATGCTGGAATTGAATGCATATGATTCAAATAGATGTCCGTCCATCCATCCATCCATCCATCCATCCATCCATCCATCCATCCATCCAACCATGTGACATGTTCCTTTTTATCTGGAAGAGTCAAGGAAAATAAAAAGCCTCTAAGAAACTTAGAGTAGGGGGTTGGATTAGATGACCTCCAAGGTCCCTTCCAACTTTACTATTACTATTATTATTATTATTATTATTATTATTGTTATTATTATTATTACTTCTCCCTTGTTGTATAACAGGAGTGTCAAATTCAATTTAATTGAGTGCCACATCAGCATTGCAGTTGCCCTCAGGTGGGTGTGGTCAGGGTGGGTGTGGCCTACTGGGTGGGTGTGGCCTACTGGCTGTGGCCTACTGGGTGGGTGTGGCCAGCTCTACCCTGTTCACATCAAGGGTGCCTGTGGGGGCCTGGGCAGGAGTGGGACAGATCTGAGGGTCTCTGGCAGAAGGAGGTGGGACCGGGGCAAGTGCCAAGGCATAGTCCACTGGAGGAGCCTCACTGTTCCTCTCAGGCTATGCGGGGGGGGGGGCTTATGGAGCTAAGACTGAATGCGTTGCAGCATAGATGGCCACCACAAAATTGTACATTGGCTCCTGGCTGGCCTGGGCCAGGGCCAAGGCAGAGGGGGCCGTTCCCTCACTGTTTCCAGGATGGCTTCGCAGGCCACATGAAACCACTTCGTGGCCGCATCCGGCCCCCGGGCCTTGTGTTTGACATGTCTGTTATATAACCTCAGACAGAGATATCCAACATGAGACATCTCTGGTTGTCTCATACTGATCCAACAGGTAGAAAAGTCTATCTGAACCTCTCTACCACAATGATAGTCTGATGAAGAGTATTTCACCCTGAGTCCTAAATAATTTGCTTCCCTAAATATCTACTGCAAATCACAAAGGTGAGGAAATGAAATGGGGATTGTGGTGTCACCGTACAACCCTGACCTTTTGTATGTGAATCTTGAGATAAGACCTAGGTGATATCATGTGAAACATTTTGTCAGTCTGCCCCATTGCCTCTACCCCACACAGTATATCTGCAGAGGTAGAAGCAAGTGATGAAAGAAACATCCTTTCACTTACTGAAAGCCAATACTCCTGCTTTATTTATTTATGTATTTATTTATCAAATTTATATGCTGCTCATCTCATGATGCGAGGTGACACTGAGTGGCTTACACACACATCCTCCTCATATCTCTCCTGCTTTCTTTCTTGACCTCATTCTTATTCATTTCACAGGCATAGAGAAATGATTAGGGGACTGGAGGCTAAAGCATATAAGGAACGGTTGCTAGAATTGGGTATGTCTAGTTTAACGAAGAGAAGGACAAGGGGGGACATGATAGCAGTATTCCAATATCTCAGGGGCTGCCATAAAGAAGAGGGAATTAAGCTATTTTCCAAAGCACCTGAAGGCAGGACAAGAAGCAACGGGTGGAAACTAATCAAGGAGAGAAGCAACCTAGAACTAAGGAGAAACTTCCTGACAGTGAGAACAATTAATCAGTGGAACAGCTTGCCTCCAGAAGCAGTAAATGCTCCAACACTGGAAGTTTTTAAGAAGAGACTGGACAGCCATTTGTCCGAAATGGTGTAGGGTTTCCTGCCCGAGCAGGGGTTTGGACTAGATGACCTCCAAGGTCCCTTCCAACTTTACTATTACTACTACTACTACTATTATTATTATTATTATTATTATTATTATTATTATTATTATTATTATTATTATTATTATTATTATTATTATTATTATTATTATTATTATTATTATTATTATTATTTATGTTGCAGTTTTATTTTCTCCACTTGTTGCCTGAAATTCAGACACCCTAAATTGGAAGGTGATGAAAATTTCTGGAGCTGATGAAAATTTCTCTGAATTTTATTAATTTTGAAAAATTCAGAGAAATTTCCATAATTAATAAAATTCAGAGAAATTTTAATTAATAATAATAAGAATAAAATATTGCCTAAAACATGACCAATTTGGATAAGGAAACCCTGGTTAGGCTGACAGATTTTGAGGTTGTCAATAAGGTAAAATATCTGGGGGTTATTTTATCCGTTTCCAATGCAAAATTGTATAAAAATAATTATGAAAGGTTGTGGGTGAAAATACAAAAAGATTTGGAAAACTGGGAGAAGCTGCAATTATCTCTTTTGGGGAGAATTGCAGCGATTAAAATGAATGTTCTGCCAAAGTTTCTTTTTTTATTTCAAATGATACCCATTTTAAAGAATGAGGTTAATTTAAATGAATGGCAGAAATGTATCAACAAATTTATCTGGGCAGGGAAAAAACCAAGAGTAAAACTTAAAATTATACAAGACATTCGTGAGAGAGGTGGACTCATGGTACCGAATTTGAAATTGTATTATGACGCTGCGGTTTTAACATTAATTAGTGATTGGGTTAATTTAACAAATGTAGAAGTACTCCTCTTGGAGGGTTGGGATTTACTTTTTGGATGGCATGCCCATTTAATTTTTAATAAAAAGGTTGATAGGGTTTTTCAATCTCATATTATAAGGACTTCTTTACTTTGGGTTTGGAAGAAATATTATAGAAGTGATTTTAAAATTCCATTATGGGCTATACCATGGCATGCGATGGAAGGGATAAGGAGAGGAGTCAAGATGGATAGTGTTTCTTATGCACAATTACTTAGATGGGATGGTAAAAATTGGCAATTAAAATCTTTGGAAGATTTAACACAAGAAAACATTATCTATTCATGGTTTCAGTATAGACAAATAGTGGAGAGGTGGAAGATAGATTGTAATGCGTGTTTGCTTAGAGAGGATGACAATTTGTTAAAACAAATAAAAGATCAAAGATGAACTCATATCAAAAGAATTTATGGGGTGTTAGTAGAATTGGATTCAGAAGCAGAATTAGTTAAAGAATGTATGGTTAAATGGGCACAAAATTTTGATGAACCGGTCCTATTAGATACCTGTGAGATTATTTGGGTGAGGAATGTCAAAAATACTCATTGTGGTTAACTTGTGACTAAATAGGTAAAAACTTGGTATCAAACATGCATAACTATAAGGTAAACATAAAACATGCACAATTATGAAAAAGGCAAGTGTTACATAAAACAATGCATAAGACAATACATAATTTGAGATTTAATCTTCTGGTTCAGTTTTCATCAGCGATGGACCAAATCGGTGATCAGCCTGGTACAAGTGTCTTTGAGTCACGACCAGACTCACATGGTTTCACGATTTGGATCACAGCTGGGTAAACTAGTTCATCAAGTGGGTGGGCCCGGTGTGCAAGAACCGTGGGCCAATAGTTCTGGTATGCAGTCTTGTCTCCCAATGAGACAAGGTCTTCTTCCTGTGCAGGAAACTGGAACCAAATCTGGAACAGAAAAAACTGGAACCCAAGCTTCTCGGGAATGAGGGGAACTGGATTCACAGGATACTCAGGAACTGAAAAACCTGGAAAGACATAAACAGCTGGATCTGGAAACTCAGGAACAGCTGGGGCTGAAGAATCAAGATCAGGAAACTCAGGAACAGCTGGAGCTGGAAACTCAGGATTAGGAACATCTGGAAACTCAGGAACAGCCGGAGCTGGAAACTCAGGATCAGGAACATCTGGAAACTCAGGAACAGCCGGAACTGAAGAATCAGGAACAACAGCTGGAACTGAAGGGTCAGGAACAGCAGCTGGAAGTGAAGAATCAGGAAGAACAGCTTGAGCAGAAGACTCAGGATACTCAAGAACCGAAGGGTCTGGAGCCACCGGTGGAGTACTGAAGAGGGCTGCTACTGTTGTCGTTAGGGTGAGGACTTCATGTGTGGGTGTCAGTGTATTTAATGACATGGAGTCCATGAAAGGCAGTAAGTCTTTGCAGGCTTCTACAAGGCTAATTCTTGGGGTGCTGAGACAAGTGATCAAGACGATCAAAACTATGCCTGACTTCAGTTGTCTGCGCTTAGACAGGGTTTTGAAGTGGATTGGTTGACGTTTACCGGGTGTCTGAGGTTGAAGGTTGGCACTTTGATCTGAAGCTGGAAGTGCATAACGTTTTGGTCTATGTAGCATCTGTCTATTTGGACAGGCCAAGAGCTGAAGACTTTCTAGCCAGATCAGTTCTGTTATCTGTGTGGCAAGGTTGGGCCACTTTACTTGGTTGACAAAGTTCTTATTTGTTGGCACATGTTGCCATTGTTCAGGGCTTAAGGATGTTTCAATCCTTTTCTCTCTGTTGCTTACATGGATGTAGAAGTGTCCACTGTGTTTGCAGATGTAGCTTGACATCACCTTGCTGTCTGCGTAGAAGGTGGTGGACTGTAGTTCAAGGCACAACGTCTTTGCTGTCAAGAGAAGTATCTCCTGGTATGGAAAAGATGGATAGATTACATACAATATAAGTTGGATAACACTGGCGACGAAGGTGGGATGCCTTACATTGCCTGGAAAGGAAGAGGTGTAAGCTTACCCAAGTGAGTCCTGAGCGGCGGAACGGCGTTGACTCGGCAGCTACCCGCCAATCCAGTGCGCATTCGGGGGTAGGCTGGCTGATAGACCCATCTTCTGAATATGGCAAAAGTCGGAAGGCTTTCGGAATTCGACGTTTCACATCCAGAGCGGTGGGAGTCCTACGTAGCCAGGGTGGAAAATTACCTCAAGGTAAACCAAGTGAGGGAAGATAGCTTGAAGGCTGCCACCCTGCTTTGTGTCTGCAGTCAAGACGCCTTCTAAATCGCAGAGAACCTTGCAGCACCTGTCCCATTAGAGTCTGTCAGCTACGCAGATCTAAAGAAGCTATTGAAGGAGCACTTCCAGCCCAAGATGTCCGTCATCGCATGGCGCCACACCTTTGAGCAGAGGGATCAATGATCCGGAGAGTCGGCCAAAGAATACATCGCCGCATTGAGGAAGGCCGCCAAGCACTGAGCCAGGTCTTCTCAGAAATTTCCCCCTATTTTCTGCTGCCACCTACTTTCCATGATGGAGATGGTTTCTTCTGTGTAGGGAAGACAGTCATAGCAGCAGAAGGGCTTCCCTTCCTGTTCCACCTTCATGAATCCAGGATGGCAGCTTTCCACACACCTGGAAGGAGGTAGACTCTGAGCAGAGGGAGGAAGATCAGCCAGAAAATAATTTATGATTGAATTTCTATAAAATGACAAGCAAGAAAGAGGTAGTTCAAGGTTAGGTTTGTTAAATTTGAAGCCTATAGAACAGTGGTTCTCAACCTGTGGGTCGGGACCCCATTTGGGGTCAAACGACCATTTCACGGGGGTCACCAAACCATGCTGTCCACCATTTTTTTCCCTTTTCCCTAGCTGTCCTACTCCCTCTTATTGGTGGCCACACCCACTTGGGGGTCACCACAACATGGGGAACTGTATTATGGGGTCATGGCATTTGAAAGGTTGAGAACCACTGCTATAGAAACAGCTCAACAGTCTTCCCCTTCTTTTTTTCTAATTTGTACACTTCCAGTGTAATGTAGGTTGTAAATTGATATATTAATTGCACAAGGTAAAGTTTAATGCAAATGAAGGCAAATACATTTCTTTGATAAAGTGACTAAATTAGTAGACCAGCAAAATGTTATGGACATAGTATACTTATATTTTAGTAAGGCATTTGATAAAGTAGACCATAACATACTTCTTGGTAAGCTACAAAAATGTGGGATAGACAACATCACCACTAGATGGATTTGTAACTGGCTGACAAACAGTACTCAATGAGTCGTCCTTAATGGTACTACATCTACATAGAGGGAAGTAAGCAGTGGGGTACCCCAAAGGCCCAGTACTCTTCAATATCTTCATAAATGAGGGAATAAAAGGGGAACTCATCAAATTTGCAGATGAGACTAAACTGGCAGGAATAGCCAACACCCCAGAAGACAAGCTCAGGATCCAAAAAGATCTTGATAAACTTGAACAATGGGCCCTATCCAACAAAATGAAATTTAATGTGGAGAAAAGCAAAGTTTTACATTTAGGCAGGAAAAATCAAAGGTGTGAGTATAGAGTAGGCAAGACCTGGCTCAAAAAAAGTAACTGTGAGAGGGACCATGGAATCCTAGTGGATGATCACTTGAATATGAGCTAGCAGTTTGTAGCAGCAGCCAAAAAAAGCTAATACAATCCTGGCTTGTATAAACAGAGGCATAGAATCAAGATCACACAAAGTATTGGTACCGCTGGCAACGTTTAACCTTTTACTTTACTTGTGTTTTTTCTGTTGCTTGGGGTTCTCAGATGTAGAAGGGGAGAGGGAGGAATGCTTGAGCTTTTTAAGTTAGCCTAAACAATTGCAGTGTTATGGTTCCGGCTAATGAAACACTTCAAAGAACTTCCAAGCATTTATTTTCCTAAAAGTCAGTGATTGTTACAAAATGTCGGCACATGCATAACGGAGGGATGCTAGGATCTAAGTTCTCTTCCTTTGAGCAGTTAAATTATCAGCATGTTCCCTCCCTAAATTAGCCGTCATATATCACATTATCCAATTAGTGTGAAGGTCAAATATTTCCTTTCTCTTTCTTTCCTGGGCTTTACCCCCACCCCCTTCTGCTCTCTATTAACCCCATAAATACCAGACAGTTCTGCATATTGTCAAAAGCAAGAATATACAATATTTGCAGCGTTGACATCCAGCTGGGTGAGCTTCAATTCTAGATAAAGTTTTGGTGGGCAGTAAAGTGGGGAGGATTTTAGATTAATAGGTGAATGTGATTTATTGCGGCCTTTCTGGGGTGGGAATTGCAACTTGTTACTTTGTATCAGGGGGAGGGAACTTTAGTCTTGGGTTCAACTATGTAAGTACCGATATTTTGTTTTCTGAATAAAATGTTCTTTAAGGAAGAAATCCTTGCCTTGAAGTTCTTTTAATTGGTTTCATTTATCAGAATCATGACATTCACTTTATAAAACCCTAGTAAGACCACACCTGGAATACTGCAAACAATTTTGGTCACTATACTACAAAAAAGGTGGTGAGATCTTGGAAAAAGTTCAGAGAAGAGCAACTAAAATGATCAAAGGCCTGGAGATTAAAACCTATGAAGAACGGTTGCGTAATTTGGGTTTGGCTAGTCTAAAGAAAAGAAGAAATAGGGACCACATGATAGCAGTATTCCAGAATTTGAGAGGCTGCCATGAAGGAGGTCAAATTATTCTCCAAAGGACAGGACAAGAAACAATGGTTGGACATTTCGGTTTGGAGAAGATGGATAGATTATATTCAGAATAAATAAGGGACTAAAAAGTTCCATTTATTTTATGAATAAATTATTGAATATTATTATTATTGTTATTATTATTATATTATAGTTTAGTGTAGTGGAATTTTTATTATATTGTATTGTTTATATGATAAAGTTTATTTGTAAATTGTTTACTCTGTGTTAAAAGAGAGTTAAAGCGCATTATATTTGTTTATCTATATAGTTGGTTAATGTTAGTTAGATTATGATTATTATATTTGTTACCCTGTATTCAGCTCTGGGAAGTGGGGGGAGGGGGGTGGGTTTGGGGTATATTTTGTAATTTTTGTAAAACTTTTCAATAAAAAGAAGGAAAGAAACAATGGTTGGAAACTAACCAAAGAGAGAAGCAACCTGGAATTAAAGTGAAACTTCCTAACAGTGAGGGCCATTAACCAATGGAACAACTTGCCTTCAGAAATTGTGGGTACTCCATCACTGGAGGCTTTTAAAAAGAGACTAGACAGTCAGTTGTCTGAAATAGAATAGAAGAGAGCTGGAAGGGACCTTGGAGGCCTTCTAGTCCAGCCCCCTGCTCAAGCAGGAGAACCTATACCATCTCAGACAAGTGACTGTCCAGTCTCTTCTTAAAAACCTCCGGTGATGGAGCACCCACAATTTCTGGAGGCAAGCTGTTCCACTGGTTAATTGTCCTCATTATCAGAAATGGTATAGGTTCTCCTGCTTGAGCAGGTGGCTGGACTAGAAGATTTCAAGGGTATATTCTCTTCTCTTCTCTTCTATTCTATTCCATTCCATTCCATTCCATTCCATTCCATTCCATTCCATTCCATTATTCTATTCTATTCTATTCTATTCTATTCTATTCTATTCTATTCTATTCTATTCTATTCTATTCTATATTTTCTATTCTATTCCATTCCATTCCATATTTTCTATCTATTCTATTCCATTCCATATTTTCTATCTATTCTATTCCATTCCATATTTTCTATTCTATTCTATTCTATTCTATTCTATTCTATTCTATTCTATTCTATTCTATTCTATTCTATTCTATTCTATTCTTCATTCCATTATTCTATTCTATTCTATTCTATTCTATTCTATTCTATTCTATTCTATTCTATTCATTCCATTATTCTATTCTATTCTATTCTATTCTATTCTATTCTATTCTATTCTATTCTATTCTATTCTATTCTTTTCTTTTCTATTCTATTCTATTCTATTCTATTCTATTCTATTCTATTCTATTCTATTCCATTCCATTCCATTCCATTCCATTCCATTATTCTATTCTATTCTCTTCTCTTCTCTTCTCTTCTCTTCTCTTCTCTTCTCTTCTCTTCTCTTCTATTCTATTCTATTCTATTCTATTCTATTCTATTCATTTGTCCCAGGATAATGTTATAGGATCCGATCTGTCAATCACCTGAACCAAAAGTTTATTCTTCCAAACTTTTTGATTTGTCCTGGAGAACATCATCAGGGAACTTCTCTCTCTCTCTCTCCAGAGCATGTGCATTGGGGTGTTCTTTCTGTTCTAATTAACAATCAAAAAGCTATACACAACCAAGCACCCTATAAATACAATGCACAGAACAGCCCAGTGCACATATTCTGGAGAGAGAGAGACATTCTCTGATGATGGCCTCCAACATGAGCCAAAAAGCTTGGAAGAGTAACATTTTATGCATTTTTTCCTCTTTAGTTAAGTGAACTCAAACCTAGCATGGCTCAAAAGTATCTCCCTTCACAGAAGACTAGTGAAGAGTTTCCTTAAACAATTTATATTTCTCATAGACAGCTTGTCAGAATTGCAATCTCCGGCCTGCACTTTGCATTTGCTCACTGCCAGTCTGCCAGGAACTTTGTGGGGGGGGGATGGAGCTGGATCGGAAGGGAGGAAGTTAAGTGCCCATCGTACATTCTAGGAGGCAGAACTTCAAAGTAAGACAGCGGAGAATGGCATGCAGCTGCACTCTGCCCAGTCTATAGTTGAAGACACCATTTCCAAAATATTTTATTTTAATATGATCTGACCACGTGGAACCAGCAATGGAAAGGGATTAAGAGGGGAAAGTTAACCAGGAAGATTTGGTGCACAAATCTCAGTTCTGCCTTTCTACTGTCAGAATCCAATTATATTTCATTTCTATCTACCTACTCTGATGAAAAACCAATTCTTACTCTGTTCTGGATTCTGTCATACTACAAGAGAGGAGGAGGGAAAGCATGGGGGGTTTATGACTCTCACTTCCTTTCTTAACTACAAAGTGACTGTTTGTGGATTCTCATCAAGAGAATTAACCATAACAACATGGCCATTGCCTTTCATCTCACTCCCCTTTGCCGTCAGTGAGGAAAGGGGGTGTCAGACCCAGCGCGCAACCTACCCATCGGCATCTGCTACGCAGCCGGGCAGCCTTGGCGAAGCCGCACGATTGAACGGCCGGCGCCATTTCTGACGAGTTGCCGACGCCCCACCAATGACGTCCTGTCTGCGACACGATTCCTCCCTTGTGACCAGCTAGTGTGGGGGAAAACCGTATTGAACTAATGTGAAGATTAAACTGAGTTGCCGGGGTGCTGGGTCTGACAGACATTGGGATATAGCGACGCGGAACTTGAGGGTGTGGTACGGGTGGAGTTATACGCGGAGAGATTGGAGGGTGCGGTGTGGGTGGAGCGGTTCCTGGTGATTGGGGTGTGGATTGTGGGTGTGGTGGTGGGGTATATTTAGAGCGCTGGGACAGGCGTTATCCCAGAGCTGGCTTTACCTTCAACTTAGCGAAACAATAAAACGAATATCTTTGTTGACTCCTGCTACGTTCCTAGTGCGTTGGTTTATTACCCGTGATTAGGACGTGCTTACATTAAGCCAGCTCTCGCCCCTTAGCACTCGTCCCAACACCAGGCTTTAGTCGGAGGAGGGGCACTATGGCGGAAGGGACGCAGGGGGAGGACCCTGTACCGGGCAAGGACTCTGTGGAGTCCGGTGAGCAGCTGGAGGACCTGGCTGCCGGCGGCGCGGGGGAAGAGTTGCCGGTGGTTCGGTGGAAGGAAAAGGTGTGTGATCCCATGGCCACGGGCCCAGGAAGTCAGCGCGAACGCCCGGTAGAGACGGAGGGTGAATGGTGGGTCAGTCCGACACTGGGGCTTCCAGAGGATGGCCGAGGACGACGGTTGGCACCGAGTTTTACTGGGTGGAGAGAGCATCGTGTGACCGGGGACCACGAAGAGGAGTGGAGCTGCTCCACAGCCCCGGGTCAGTACACGTTGGATGTCCTCAGAGAACAGTTTGGGGAACGTATATACCCCGCCACCATCCGCAGTCCTGCCGAGGACGGTCGGCCTTACGCTTCCCAGTTCCAGCTATCCAGTCCAGAGCTTGGACTGCAACCAGGCGGCCGGTTTACGCACCGGGAGCCGATTGCAAGGCAGGTGGGGACAGAGCATCCCCGTTATGGGATGGGGGTGCAGGGAATAGGGGACAGACAGGTAGACCCTAATGGAATGGGAACAGGGCCTACAGGGGCAGCAGCAGGGGCTCGCCCTAGACCACCCCCGGATGCTGTCCAGTACGGAGGACAGGTGCCAGCTCCCTGGCCCCAGAATATGGTATGGAATCCTCCCCCGATAACACTTACCTTTGACGGGGATCCAGATCGCTTGGCTGTCTTCCTTAGTCATGTACTTAATCATTTGGATCGCTATACCACCCTGTATTCGTCCAATTGGTCGATGGTGGTCGCAGTCACATCGAGTTTGCAGGGAGAGGCAGCCGCATGGGCCGCTGACCTATATAGCGACCAGGCCAGGGAGCTAGCCGATGTGGGGCTCTTCCTGGATGCATTAAGAACAAGGTTCGAAGACCCAACCCGCTTACAATGGGCGGAGGCCCAGCTAGTGGGCCTGCAACAGAGAGGGAGACCAGCAAAGGAATACATCCGCGAGTTCCAAAAAATAGCGGGGAGACTGCGATCGTGGCCGGATCGTTTACTGGTTCACCACTTTCGTACCGGCCTGGATACCGATATACGACGGGCATGTGTAGTTAGAGGGGTAGGGGGACGTCTGGCCGATTGGTTTAGAGCTGCCGTGGAGCTGGACATTGGGTTGCGGGAGCATCCCAGTGGGTGTGAGAATAGACCACCACCTCGCCGGAGTCAGGACCAGCCCACGGGCCGTACCACCCAGACTGTATCGGATACTGCGCGCCCGAAGGCTGTCTTTAGGTGTTTCCGATGCAACCGACCGGGTCACCGGGCGGCGGAGTGCGGAATACCAGTACCAACAAGCACGCCAACGGCAATCGGTCGACCAGGGTCCACACCGCAGAAGACGGCGGAGAAATCACGGGTGGCCTACCAAACGGGACAGACGCCAATTCAGCCATCCTCTGGTGATACACCCCCTATGTTGCAGGAATACGAGGAGGAGGGTCCAGTGGAAGATCCAATGGTGAGTGAACCCATCATCCCATTCACCATTCCAGTAACCATCACAAGTCCGGTTACCGGTGAAGCAAGGCCTTTTCAGGCGTTACTCGATACCGGATGCACCCGGTGTTTAATTAATAGGGCAGTAGCGCAACAGATGGGGATTAGGGTGACTCGACTAAAATCCCCGATCCGCTTCGAGCAGGTGGATGGTTCTTTGTTAGGGGGGGCCCCAACTACGTTGGTGACAGAGCCCGTCAGAATGGATGTAAGTGGTCATTGGGAAGTTATCAGATTCATAGTGATCCCTTCTATGTCCGAGCCTCTCATCCTTGGATTGGCTTGGTTGGATAAATGGACACCAACCATCTGGTGGGCGGATGGATTCCGGCGTTTGCGGTTGTCCGTGGGTCCCCAACCGCTACCCCCATCTGACCATGGTAAGAACAAAGAGCTAGGCGCTGTAAAACCGCTACAGGAGGAGAGCAGGCTTGGATACCCATCAGTTTATAACGACCTGGCGGCTGTATTTAGCGAACAAGAGTGTGATAGCTTGCCACCCCATAGGGCTACGGATTGCGCAATCGAACTTATTCCTGGGACAAAGTTACCTAAACCCAGAATGTACCCCATGACATTCACAGAATTACAGGAAATGAGGGGGTATATAGATAAAAACCTGGCTAGGGGCTTTATAGAGCCGGCGCGTTCTAAGATAGCGGCACCCGTACTATTTCAGGGAAAAAAGGACGGGGGTTTACGGTTGTGTGTAGATTTCAGAGGACTTAATGCGGTATGTGTAGAACCCGTTTACCCACTGCCACTCATGAAGGATCTCCTTGCTCATTTGGCCACTGGTAAGATTTTTACAAAGTTGGACCTTCGTGAGGCATATTACAGGATACGGATTAAAGAAGGAGATGAGTGGAAAACAACGTTCAACTGTCCATTAGGGAGCTATCAATTCAAGGTGATGCCTTTTGGACTGCAAGGGGCTCCAGCTGTATTCATGCAGCTAATCAACGAGGTGCTGCATGACTATCTCTATAGGGGTGTGCTTGTATACTTAGATGACATACTCATCTACTCGCAAACACTGGAGGACCACATACGATTGGTACGGACGGTGTTGAGAAAGTTACTGGACGCTAAACTGTACTGTAAATTATCAAAGTGCGAGTTCCACAAAGATCGCATCGACTATCTAGGATTCCGAGTTTCCGCGATGGGGATAGAGATGGATCCTAGTAAGATACGCAGTATATTGGAGTGGCAAGCACCGAAAACTCGTTGCCAATTACAGCGGTTTTTGGGATTCGCTAATTTTTACCGCCAGTTCATACCGTCTTTCGCTGATGTAGCTCTACCATTGACCCAGTTATTGCGCACCAAGCACACCGTTGGAAAACCTCGCCCAAAACAACCGTTGGAATGGACCGTGGCCTGCCAACAGGCCTTTGAAAAGCTAAAAAGCTTGTTTGCACAGGAGCCGGTGTTGGTACATCCTGACCTGGATAAGCCTTTTATTGTTCAGGCCGACGCTAGTGACGTAGCCGTCGGGGCTATTTTATTACAGCGGAATGAGCGAAACATTCTAAGACCGTGTGCTTACACTTCAAAGAAATTTATCGAAACAGAACGACGTTGGGCAGTGTGGGAGAAAGAGGCATTCGCTGTGAAATGGGCGTTGTCCACCTGGCGCCATTTGTTGGAGGGGGCACAGCACCCCTTCGAGGTCTGGACGGACCACCAGAACCTAACAGTTCTTCAAACACCAAGAAAACTAGCGCCTAAACACGTCCGATGGGCACAATATTTTCAACGCTTCAAGTTCCGTTTGAAAGTTGTCCCAGGCGGAAAGAACTTTCTAGCAGACGCACTTTCCCGAATGCCCCAATATGATAGCAAGAGGGAACAGGTGGTTCAGGCCGTTATACCCCAGTGCGATAAGGAATTCACAAGGGTAGAGGCATGCACGAAGCTGGTAGCATTTGAGGAAGAAATAAAAGCAGCCTTGTTAACTGATCCTTGGCTATTGGCGAATCCCGGAATATTGACCCATCGTAATGGTTTAGCCTGGTATGGAGATAAATTATATATTCCTCAGGAAGTACGGAGTCGAGTATACCATCAATGTCATGATTCCAAAGTAGCAGGCCACTTCGGTTTTGTAAAAACGTTACACTTAGCGAGACGGCAATTCTGGTGGCTGAGCTTGAGAAAAGATATTGAAGCATACGTAAAAGAATGTCGAGTATGCGCACAAGCAAAGGTAATACCGAAGAAGCCGATGGGATTACTACAGTCGGTGTCTGATACGGTTCGGCCATGGCAGGACATTGGCATGGATTTCATCGTGGAGTTACCAAATGTAAGGGGTTACACGGTTATATGGACGGTGATTGATTTATTTTCAAAGCAGGCTCATTTTATACCCTGCAAAGGATTGCCGTCTGCAGCACAGTTAGCAAAACTATTTGTACAACACATTTACCAATTACATGGAGCTCCCCGATGGATTATCTCAGATCGGGGGGTTCAATTCACAGCTCAATTTTGGCGTCAATTCCTGGCTAGCATTGGAACCACCCAAGGGTTGAGCTCCGCATACCATCCATGTACCAACGGGGCGGCGGAACGAGCCAATGCAGCCATTTCACGATATCTACGTTGTTATGTATCTCACCAACAGGTGGATTGGATGGATTACATACCCTTTGCAGAACTAGCTTATAACAACGCAGTACACAAAAGCACCGGGTTAACCCCCTTTCAAGTAGTGTATGGATATGATCTAATTCCCTTACCAGGTTGTGAACCATTAAATTCCCTGGAACATAAACCAGGGGACTGGTTGTCCCGTGCTGGTCAGGTGTGGCAGATAGTAAAGAAAGCTCTAACGCAAGCCAAACAGACAGCAAAAGAGCAGGCTGACAAAGGTCGTAGAGCACCAACCCAGTTCCGAGTAGGCGATCAGGTATATCTATCGACCAAATACCTTAAGTTACAGGTGCCATGCAAGAAGTTGGCGCCGAAATACGTCGGACCTTTCCGCATAATACGCATCGTTAATCCTGTCACGGTGAAACTCCAACTGTCGGCCTTTCTTGGTAGGATAAATCCGGTCTTCCACGTGAGTTTGTTAAAGCCAATAGGAAGGGACAGTTATAAAGACCCTCCTGGGCCCATACCTCCGGGACAGTATGAAATACAGGATATAATGGACTCACGATGGCAGGGGGGTAATGTATACTATTTAGTATTGTGGAAAGGATATCCCCTATCCGATGCCTCGTGGGTGCGGAGTGACAAGGTCTTCGCTCCTGAACTACTCCATAGGTACCATAAGGCATGGCCACATAAGCCGAGACCTAGGGAGGGGGGTTAAACAATATATGGTTTCTGTTGTCCAAACGATGTTGTGACCTGTAACGTTCTATTCCAGGGGGCCCTGTGGTGAGGGGAGGCCGAATGTCAGACCCAGCGTGCAACCTACCCATCGGCATCCACTACGCAGCCGGGCAGCCTTGGCGAAGCCGCACGATTGAACGGCCGGCGCCATTTCTGACGAGTTGCCGATGCCCCACCAATGACGTCCTGTCTGCAACACGATTCCTCCCTCGTGACCAGCTAGTGTGGGGGAAAACCGTATTGAACTAATGTGAAGATTAAACTGAGTTGCCGGGGTGCTGGGTCTGACAGACATTGGGATATAGCGACGCGGAACTTGAGGGTGTGGTACGGGTGGAGTTATACGCGGAGAGATTGGAGGGTGCGGTGTGGGTGGAGCGGTTCCTGGTGATTGGGGTGTGGATTGTGGGTGTGGTGGTGGGGTATATTTAGAGCGCTGGGACAGGCGTTATCCCAGAGCTGGCTTTACCTTCAACTTAGCGAAACAATAAAACGAATATCTTTGTTGACTCCTGCTACGTTCCTAGTGCGTTGGTTTATTACCCGTGATTAGGACGTGCTTACAGGGGGGTGGGAAATACAACACCTGGGATCTGGGAAAAGAGGATGAGTGATCATGCCAACAGAGCAGACGATGGATTGAATTGCCTGGAAGAACTGTGGGGGGGGCTGCTTGGGAACACTTTAAAACATTGAATGGTGGGAGAGGATTCCCCAGATCCTGTCTAGTGTGCCTGCAATCAACTTCTCTTAATAAAGATCCCTGTTGGAAGAGACATTCCAAGAGTTCTGTCTTCTTAAGATGTAAGATTGAGGTGGGTCCTTACAGCTACACTGCAATCCACTTGACCTTTAGTAAAGTATACCTTTCACTACCAATGGACCAAGTTGCTTAAAGGACCAAGTTGGGGCAGGACTGACACAGCTTGACATCTAACTGAAAATTTTGTTGCTTCCCTTGGAGAATGCAGATGACATTCAAAACTATTCTCTTTCTCAAGAAAGCAATCATGGTTTGAGAAATTTAGAGAGACAGAAATAATTGTTTTCCCCACCTTATTCAGCTTATCCATTCTTGCCACACCTTTTGGGTTGATCATAAAGGTGAAATCCAGGGATCCCTGTTTTTCAAGGTTGCCAAGCAACACTCTGAAAATTGTCCTGTTCTGAATCACCCAATTGATAATGTCGAGATCTGCTATTAGGTCTCCTTTCTCATCCAGAGACACCCCATCTATGGATGTATTGTAAAACTGAGAATTTTCAAGAAAGATAGGAAGCTGGAATGGAACAGAAAATGGGAGTGTTTAGACAGGATTGGTAGACTTCTTTGGCAAGATCCCTGAATCTTATACAGATTTATTTCCCAGGTTTTTCAGGAGTCACTCTGTGAACATTTCAATCATACCACTTAAAGTCTTCTTTGAGACTTAAATGCTTGTCCAAGCTTTTATATATCCCTTACATTGAACAATATCAAGGCAACATTAGTTTGAGTTTCTTTCTTTTCCTTCCCTCTGTCTGTGTCCAATTCCCAAGTCTATTTTATTTACAGATGCCTCCTTAGCAGATGTATGTTTTCTGTGAATCCTAAGTGTTTTACATTTTTTTCCAGATTGCTGACCTAAAAAGCTTCTGAAATCTAAAATTCTGCTGTGCTCTCTATTTTCTTCTTTCTGTCCTCAATTAGAGGTTACTAAGTGATCTTTATCTGATTGTCCTGTAGACCAGCCTCAATTCTTCATCCTGAAAAATCTCTCCACACTTCCAACTGCTTTATTAATTGAATGCCCAAAATAATCCATTTTCATAATTCGGCCACCTGCACCACAGGATGAAAGTCAGCATAATCACTAGATTATATGGGGCATCTTGCCCTATAATAGGTTACCCAGTACTTCCAATTTCACCTACCTTGGCCTAACACTAAATGGATACAACTACCCATGTTCAATCATGCGTGGGTTGATCAATCACTTCTTCATTTCAGCCTATATGGAGCCTTCATATCCTCAACAATCTACTCATCCAGGCTCACTACTGGAACACCACTCAGTTCATCCTCTGTGAGAAAAATAACATTGAGGGAGAAGGTTTGTTCTCCAAGCTTGTGGGTTGGTTTCCAAACTTTTCATTACCACACTAGGTAACATCTTCAATGGAGTTTAGGGGATGTCAATGTCAGTGTTCTTCTGTTTATAAGAGCTTCAGGTGTGGGTGTGTCAAGTGAGGGTCTTATAAGGGGTCTGGTATGAATCATCAGTGAGAGGCTTGTGATGGGTCTTGTGAGGGGGAGGTTCATTGGGAGGTGAACTGCTGGTGGGAGGGGGGCCTGCATGGGTTGGTTGAGAGTCAGTGCTGTGTCTGGCTGGCTGTGCAGTTGATTTGGATTCTGAGGGATTTGTAGGCTGGTTGTAGGTCGATGTGTCTGTTGATGGAATTGCTTGTGGAGTGCCAGGCGTCGATGAACTCACAAGTGTGGGTGATAGCATGGCTGATGCTTTTAGTGTTGCTCCAATCAAACTGATGTTGCTTGGTGTTGATGTCGGTAGAGATTAAGGATTTGGGATTGTGGCATTTGACTGCCAGCTGGTGTTCATGGTATTCGCCACTATTGCAAAAATAACATTATTTGATTGAAATTGATTACATTTATTCAATATGTAGTGATATAAGGCTACAGTCTGTTATCTTATTAGAACAATTCAAGTAGGAAATTATTTTCTTTTGGTGTGTGGAATTCCCAAACAGCCCCAACTTCTTAATTTATGGGAGATAATTTATTCCCTGTTTTAATTTTTCTTCCTTTTGGACTTTGGAAGGAAAGCTGACACAGGAAGAGACTTCATCTCCATTACCTATAGTAACCAGAGTTCATTTACCTATTAATATGTATGGTAAAATCATCTGACCAAAAACATTGAAAATCAAAATCATGGAACAGCAGGCCACTACAAATGACCATAAAGGTGAACTAGTTGCCAAACTAGTGCTATCATATGACTGTTGGGCCAGGCCAATACTGAGTTCATTATACCAGTAGAATTTGAGCCAAAAATCACACTGGGAGGGGAAACTGGGGTTCAGTATTTTATTTCTGCACAGAAGTAAAGATGGATACTTTTGAAGTTGCAAGTTTTTTTATTTTTTAAAATCATGTATACCCATCAAAATTTTCTGAAATTTCATCACTTCTATCTGACTTTGTTTATTCATTACATTTTAATGCAGTCTATCTCCCCTACAAAGTAACTCTGGGCAGCTTTCAGGATAGAAAACAAATAAAAATAGTTAAAAGGTTAAAACAATACAGAATTAGAATATTATTAAAAACTATACTAAAACCATACTAAGAGAGCTAAGAGCAGGATGGGATGGAGGTGAAGTTTTCTTATTCCATCAGACAGTGCCTCGGAAATAGTAATTAAATTTTTATTTTATTTTGACATCAAATATTCCTTTGTATTCAGATCAGGTTTTAGAAAAATAATGTAACATTTCGGGATAAAAATGAAGCCTAACAGGCTGGCACTTGAAGCCAGGATGGAGAAAATTTGCACAGTCACCCTGTACTTCCCTTTGGTACTAAGATAGATGGGTACAAAGGATACCCAGACACTACAGAAAATCAGCATGCTGAAGGTGATGAGCTTGGCTTCATTGAAGGCCCCAGGTAGATTCCTGGCAAAGAAAGCCACCATGAAGCAGATGACAGCCAGGAAGCCCATGTAGCCTAGGGCAAGGTAGAACATGGCTACAGAACCTTCATTACATTGAAGAATGATCTCCCCAGACTGCGAGTATGGGTCCCAATCAGGAAATGGGGGAGAAATGCCCAGCCAGATGCTGCACACAACAACTTGGACACCTGAACAAGAAAGGATGATGGAGTTGGCCAGGCTCTTCCCCAGCCATCTCTGCATTTTATTCCCTGGTTTTGTGGCCAAGAATGCTAACACCACAGTGACTGTTTTGGCCAAGACGGTAGAAATAGAAACTGAGAAAATAGTGCTAAAGGCTGTTTGTCGAAGAAGGCAGGTGGCTTTCATTGGCCGACCAATAAATAGAAAGGAACTCAAGAAACAAAGCAACAGGGCAATGAGGAGGATGTAGGATAGATCTCGATTGTTGGCTTTGACTATGGGAGTTTCTTGGAATTTAATGAAGATTCCCAAGACTGATCCTGTTACCAAAGAAAGAAATAAGGCAAGGGAAGCTAGGATGATCCCCCAATTTTCTTGATAGGATAGGAATGTTTCAATTTTAGGTATACATTCATCTCTCCTGATGTTTGGATACTGATTTGTTGGACATTTGGTACATTTTTCAGCATCTGAAAAGAGCAACATTAACATCTATTGTAGAGCATGTTTTCTAATGATATCCACTGTTGGAGTGAAACTGGTGATGGGATGGATGAATGTGGGTGGAGAAAAGCAGCATTCAACAGTGGTTGAGGGGTTTAAGTAGTACAATGAGGAAGAAAAAGTTCCAAAGGCAAATGAGATTGTGTCCCATAAATTCCCAGAATGAGCTGTGATTGTTTGCATCCCATATTCCATGAACCACCTTTTAGAGCTGAAATTCAAAGCAGCCCTCCCACCAATGATCCATGGAGAATTGGTCATTGGAATGCGCCGGTTGACAAAAAAAATGGCGGACTGCGTTGTTTGGCGACCCCCGTGAAATGGTCGATCGACCCCAAATGGGGTCCCGACCCACAGGTTGAGAACCGCTGATCTAACCCCATCAGTCAACTACAGCAGTGAGCGTCCCCCTTCGGGCTGCAGGCCAGCTGACCAAGTCAGGTTTGGTACTCTTCCGGAAGACCAAAATGGAGGGGGCAGTTCTCATGTCCACAATAGAATGTTCCATAGGGATATGGCACAATGGAAAAGGCTCTTCTTCTCCATACCCCCTAATTCAATTCCTTAGTAGATGTTGTACATCAGTGGTTCTCAACCTTATTATACGGCGATCCTGGACATAAGCAGGTGGCGCGCATGCGCGGCGCCGCTCCCATGCACCGCCCCCTGCGCGATGCGCATGTGCACCCGCCCCCATGTGTGGCGCGCATGCGCGGCCCCGACCCGCGCGCCACCCCCTCTTCTCTGAGATGTCCTGTATAAGTATAGATGCATTCTTTTGTCCATAGGGTTTTATCTCAACGTTCTTTGGAGAATTTCCCCTGCGCACACTGAATAACAAGTACTGCACTGAGCCTTGATTATTTATTTTGGATCCTGCATTGTGATTCCACAAGAGAGAAGATGGAGCAGTGTAGAAGACACAGCATCAGTTTGTACAACTCAGTCCTGGAAATATTAATTGGCTTTAGGAAATTGGGAAGCAAATGTCAATATTTGCAATTGACTGTTCCATGTACTTGTTATCTGAAGAAAATATGAGCACTGATTCTTAGGGAAAGCTTAAATATTGATTCTGGCGCTCTTTGGGTGATTTTACATGGATATACACTGATAATTGTAATATTAAGTACAATTAATAAATAACCAAGTACAAGGTACCATGATGGATCACCCATATCAGGCCTAATAGCAGAAGCAGTCATGCAACAAATTTAATCCATAGCTATACCCACCATTCAACCAAAATTTTGGACAAGCTATATTGATGAAATCTTCATCATCAAATGCTCCCAAATTGAGGAAACACGCCATCTACTCAATAACATATTCCCTGGGATCAAATTCACACATGAAGAGGAAACAGACAACAGACTCCCATTCCTCAACATTGACATAAGGAGACTAGACAATGGAGAACTGGAAACCCACATCTACTGCAAACCTACACACATGGACCAGATCCTCAGCTTCACAAGCAACCACCCACTGCACCCAAAAGAAGCTGTGTCCAGACCCTCTTCAGAAGGACCAGGACACACTGCAGCACCACAACACTAAGAAAAGTGTAAGAGAAATAGCTGCTTGCTGTCTTTCTCCATAACAGTTATCCCCCCCAAAAATTCATATTCCAACACACAGCACCCAAACCACAACATAGCACACAGCCAACTATCACGCAAAAACTAATTCTACCATATACAAAAGGGATGTCAAAATGACAACCAGAATTCTCTAACCCCTAGGAATAGCAATATCCCAAAAACCCACAACAACACTCTGCCAGGAATTATCCAGAACCAAGATACAGAAGGATGAAAGAAACAATGTAATCTACAGAATCAACCAATTCTACATGGGACAAACATCATATCAATTACAAAATAGGATCCATGAACACTGGCTGGCAGTCAAATGTCATGATCCCAAATCCTTAATATCTATCCACATCAACACCAAACAATACGAGTTTGATTTGAGCAACACAAAAATAATCGGCCACACTACCACCCGCCACACTCGTGAATTTCACCAGCAATTTCATCAACAGACAACTTGACCTACAACAAGCCTGCAAACTCCTCAGAATCCAAATCAACCACACAGCCAATCAGAGATGGCACCGACAGCACAGACCCTCAATCAACCCACGCAAGGCCCCCCACTTCTCACTCAAACCTGACCCATTACAAGACCCTCACATGACACACCCACACCTGAAACCCTTATAAACAGATGAACACCGACGCTGACATCTCCTAAACTCCATTGAAGATGTTACCTAGCCTGGTAATGAAATGTTCACAAACCAACCCACAAGCTTGGAGAACGAATCTTCACCCCCATTAAGTTCAATGTTGTCTTACATTGTAATATATTGGGAGAGAATCCAAAATCCCTTTCCACAAGCACCAAATTCTAGAATCTGAAGAAAGAAAAGCTTAACGCACATGAGCTAAAAGAATTGTAGTGGTGTGTGACAACACAGCCAATGTATAATTTGCCATTCAGCAATTCTGGAGACCAAAGGAAAAAATTAAGAGGAAGACAAGGGATATTATGAAAGAAAATGTTTCATAATTTTTTTCTCAACATATTCCACATTTCTCAGAGAGTGTTTTGTGACATTCATCATCTATCTGTCACCCTTAGCAATACACATGGAACCTATAAGGGAATACCTGCCATGGCTGGATCTTTTCGACTTCCAGCTTGCTTTTTCTCTCCATCCTTATCCTCTGGGATTGAGATGAATAGGCCACATTTAAGGCATGTGCCACAATCTGGATGGCATTGTAAGTTAAGGAGCTATCTAGAGAGAAGATCTTTTCAATCTTCTCTTGAGGCAGAGTCTCCAAGTTCTCTTTCTCTGTACACCTTGTCCAGCCTTTCACAGGCAAGGCAGGCTTTCCGTATGAACAGTGAAATTTTTTAACCATAAATGCTTCGATATAAAAATAGAAATCTATGAAATCATTAAATTTGGTCCTTTGGCTGGTCTGGATAAGGAAAGAAAAAATACTATGGGTATATCTGAAAGAATAAGTATTATACGATAATTCGATGGTGAGATCCCACAAAGCTGTTGTGATCCAAAGTTTCCCCACAATAGGCTTTCTCAAAGAATTTAATATGTTTTCTAGAAAAAAAGCTCCCTCTATGAATGTAAATTCTGAGTAGTAAACAAATACATTGATTTGGATCCACATGTTGAAAACAGAACCCAGATACTTGTTGTTCTCAGCTTTTAATAATATGATTTGTGAAAAAACAACACAGATGCCATTCTGAGCCAGCACTGGAATGAAGGTCCTAATGAAATGTTCTCCATTATCAGTGTCTGCAGCAAAGACACCAATGAATATCCACCCAAAATACAGCAGCAGTTTAACAATCCCCAGGTTCTGAACACCTTCTTTGGGGACAGTCCGGTAGAAAAAGGGTAACTGAGTTTTATCACTCAGGATAGGTGAAATAAAAGTGTAGCTGATCTGGAAACAAAAAGAAGATTTATGTTTTATTTGGGGTTTTTACAAAGCCAACATATGAGATCCTGAAAATATAATGTCAGAGCTTAGGTAGTGGCTGGAAGATTTCAGCCTATCTTGGTGGATTTAATAGGGGATCAGAAATGCAGAGAATGTAGCTGTCATCAATGGAAGGTTAAGAAGAAATCCAGAGCTCATTTTATGAAAAGTTGATGCTTCTAGAAGAGGAGAGGGATAAGTAAGTAGAAAGATGGAGGAGAGAGGGAGGAGAGGAGGAGGTAGAAGGAAGGGGGAAGTGAAGAGATGAGAGAGGGATGTGGTCTGGGGGGAAATGGGTGAGCAATGTCGGAATTTCTGTGTTGTATTTTAACTTCTTATGTATCTGAATTTTTTTTTCTTATGATTGTAATGAAAATAAAATAATAATTTTTTTTTAAAAAAAGTTGATGCTTCTAGAGAGCCTGCATAGGGCGAGATCTGAGCAAGCATACATTTTGAACTAATCTTTGTACTCATTGATAACTGTTAATTATGGCTGTATTTATTCTTGTCTCTTTGGGAGACTGAAAGAGGATGTAAAGATTAATTGTACACCTTAATCCATGCTTAACATTTCTATGGAGGAAATCTCCTTGAACTGCTCTGGAATAAACTTGCAGCCATGCACTTGCTCTATACCTGTGGGATTTTGTAGATGCCCAATATGGCAGCCATAAGGATGGATATGTCAGAGTTGGTCTCTTCCAGGAGAACCAGCATGTTCCTCTTCCTTCCACAGCTGTAATTGGGAACATTGGCCTCTCCAGTCGAAAGCAAATCCAACAGACCATCCAATGTCAATCCTTTGTCTCGAAAGTTGTCATGCAGGTTGTAACCCAGGGTCAGGTTGGGTAAGAGGAGGGGATCTTTGTTGATTTCCTGGATGGCAAAAAGGAAGGACAAAATTTTCCAGTATATCACATCTTCTTTCCTGAAAAGATACATGGATTTTGCCATAATGTTACATTCAGTGAAAATACCAACCTAGAACTAAGGAGAAATTTCCTGACATTGAGAATAATTAACTAGTGGAATGGCTTGCCTTCAGATGTTGTGGATGCTCCATCACTGGAGGCTTTTCATAAGAGATTGGACAGCTGTTTGTCCAGAATGTTATAGGGTTTCCTGCTTGTGCAGAGGGTTGGTCCAACTCTGTTATTCTGTTAATGCATTTCATATATGCTATTGTGACTGCACAGGTTTTTGTCCCCAAAGTTCCTCTTCTCTACTTACATTGTTTGAAACAGACACATTCCAGACAATCTGGGTATTGTTGTCCCTTGGATTCTCTCTCACACCTCAGGCTGAGGAGTCCAAAAACATCCCAGGAAAAGATTATGGCAAACTATGTCTGAAAATGCAGCTCAGAAACAAGCATGTAGGAACAGGAATTGAGATTCACTCAAAGGACTATAATATACAGGTTATATTTTTATAATGTGCATGTATGTGTGTATGAGTCTGCTGTATGTATGAATGAGATAGGGAAATAGAATATAGAGAATCATCAACGATCTGGACGAGGGGATAGATGGGGATTTGCAGATGACACCAAGCTGGCAGGAATTGCCAACCCTCCAGAAGACAAGCTTAAGATACAGGAGGGCCTGGACAGACTTGAACACTGGGTGCTATCTAACAAAATGAAAATCAATGGTGAAAAAAGCGAGGTTCTACATTTAGGCAAGAAAAACGAAATGCACAAGTATAGCATAGGTGGCACGTTGCTCAATAGTACTAATTGTGAGAGGGATCTCGGAGTCCTAATGGACAATCACTTAAATATGAGCCAGCAGTGTGCTGCAGCTGCCAAAAAAGCCAACACAGTGCTGAGCTGCATTAACAGAGGGATAGTCTTTTTTCTCAACTGATATTGATCAGAAATAACCAATTAGAGACTCCTGTCCTTTTCTATGATGGTCATGCTGAGATCAGAACCATGACTTCCCAAGCTAATAACCTTGAGAGATGAAAGTAAGTTGTCCATGTAGAGATCAGTTGGACAAGGGTGCTGAGCATTAAAACATACTTTTGTTTTATCTGCTGAATGTGTTCCTTATAAGGAACGGTTGCTGGAATTGGGTATGTCTAGTTTAATGAAGAGAAGATGGGTGTGTGTGTGACATGATAGCAGAGCTCCAATATCTCAGCAGTTGCCACAAAGAAGAGGGAGTCAAGCTATTTTCCAAAAATACCTGAAGGCAAGACAAGAAGCAACGGATGGAAACTAACCAAAGAGAGAAGCAACCTAGAACTAAGGAGAAATTTCTTGAGAGTTAGAACAATTAATCAGTGGAACAACTTGCCTGCAGAAGTTGTAGGTGCTCCAACACTGGAAGTTTTTAAGAAGAGACTGGACAGCCATTTGTCTAAAATGGTTATAGGGTTTCCTGCCTGAGCAGGGGGTTGGAATAGAAGACCTCCAAGGTCCAACTCTATCATTGTTGTTGTTGTTGTTTTTGTTATTGTTGTTGTTGTTGTTGTTGTTGTTGTTGTTATTATTATTATTATTATTATTATTATTATTATTATTATTATTATTATTATTATATCAGTTGGACAAGGCTGCTGAGCTTTAAAGCATACTTTTGTTTTATCTGCTGAATGTGTTCCACTTCATGCTGTTTGTATACAGACCAGGGCTTCTGGCACCTTTTTGGGATGGAACTTTGTAGAGTAGGCAAGGCAGGTTGTATGACATGTGTGAGTTCCGGCACCTAATTTTTTTTACAAAAAAGCAGTGATACAGACGTAACTGTAGATCTAATTAATTAAAACCTCACTGCTTTCCTTCACCCACTTTCTTTCTCAAAGGCAACATAATATAACATCACTCAACATTATGTAACTTACAGATGAAACTTTTTAGAAGGACTCAAACTGAAATTTTGCAGCTCAGGTTGTAGAGTATTTGTTGCAGAGAAGAGTCCACTGATGAGATGGTCTCCTGGCCTGTAATGATTGAGTGGGTCTCTTGCATCCCTCTCCAAAGTCAAGAAGCACCTGGTGCTGAGCATCCCACAGGCTGCCTGGGCCAACAAAAGCTCCATCAGAAGCAGAAGTAGAGGGTCCATTTCTGGTTTAACTGAAGGAATCCCCTGCCTTGCATCTGATCTCAGAATCAGAAGAGCAGAAGAGTTTGGAGAAGTTGAAAGCAGATAGCAGCAAGACTGACTTTTCTAATATAGTATGAAGTCCAGAGAAGACTTCCCAAATGATGGAAACATGGGTCAACACAACAGCAGACCTCCTGGTGGCCATGAAGCTCAGGCCAGCTTCCCAAGGTGACAAGACAATTTATGCACTAACTTTCATGATGCCAAACATTACTATGAATTGCTCCTGAGTCTGTTGATCCACTCCAGAGAATCTCTGGAGGAGAGAAGAATCTCTTGACATTTAGCATGAAAGCAAGAAAGAAATCACTATCATTCTACTAATAATTATCTGGAGATGTAGAAGTTTTGCAAAGTCCTCCCTGCAGGATGAGCTGGGAATTCAACTGAAGAAGTCCTGATATAACTCAACATATTGGATTCCTAGAAAGCATCTTCTAAGACCAAATTGTTCTGGGGTCATTTGGGACACCTGTCATTTTGCTTGGTTGATTTCCAGTTGGTTTTTTCATGTTATTATAAGTGATGCTTATTTTATGATACTGTGTTTTTGCTTAGATGAAGTTACGGTTACCTTTTTCTTATTGTGGACTTTTGAGGCTGATGTTGTCTTATCCATATTATTCAGATCTTTATGTTTTAGGGTAGATACTTTACTTTTATTCCCATGCTGGAATTGAATGCATATGATTCAAATAGATGTCCGTCCATCCATCTATCCATCCATCCATCCATCCATCCATTCATCCATCCATACATCCATCCATCCATCCAAACATGTGACATGCTCCTTTTTATCTGGAAGAGTCAAGGAAAATAAAAGGCCTCTAAGAAACTTAGAGCAGGGGGTTGGACTAGATGACCTCCAATGTCCCTTCCAACTTTACTACTACTACTACTAGTAGTAGTAGTACTACTACTACTACTACTACTATTATTATTATTATGGATCATCGCACAGTCAGCCAGATGTTCAGACTGGATTTGGCATTTTGTCTACCTATCGAGTCCTTACCCAGGACCTGGGATAGGCAGATGTGGAGGTTTGATGGTATTACAGATATCGTCGCAGGATGGAAGCAGTTCCTAATAAGGCTGCCTTTTGCAATTGACTAATAGCGAATTTGTCAATGCCAATGGTGTTCAAGTGGTGCTCCAGTTGTTTTGGGATTGCACCTAAGGAGCCTATTACTATTGGTACTTTATTATTATTATTATTATTATTACTTTTCCCTTGTTATATAACAGGAGTGTCAAACTCAATTTAATTGAGGGCCACATCAGCATTGCAGTTGCCCTCATGGGGGCAGGTGGGTGTGGCCAGGGTGGGTGTGGCCTACTGGTTGGGCGTGGATGGAGTGGGTGTTGCCTACTGGATGGGTGTGGCCAGCTCTACCCCGTTCGCATCAAGGGTGCCTGTGGGGGCCTGGGCAGGAGTGGGACAGATCTGAGGGTCTCTGGCAGAAGGGGTTGGGACCAGGGCAAGTGCCAAGGCATGGTCCATGGAGGAGCCTCACTGTTCCTCTCAGGCCATGCAGGGGGGGGTCTTATAGAGCTAAGACTGAATACGTTTCAGCATAGATGGCCACCACAAAATTGGACATTGGTTCCTGGCTGACCTGATCAAATTGCCAACATCCAGCGTATGTTGGCAATTTGATCTCTAATTCCTCTGCCTCTTCAAAATCCTGCCTGTACTTCTGGAAGTTCTTGATCCACATACTCTTGCGATCCTTGGATGAAACCAATTATCTGGACCCTTTTCAATCTGGTTTCAGGCCCGGCTACAGCACTGAGGCTGCTTTGGTCGCACTGACCGATGACCTCTGGCGAGCCCGGGATAGGGGTCATTCCTCTATCCTGGTGCTTCTTGACCTCTCAGCAGCTTTCGATACCATCGACCATGGTATCCTTCTGCGTTGTCTCGCAGAGGTGGGGGTGGGCGGCACCGTATTGCGGTGGTTCTCCTCCTACCTCTCTGACAGGTCGCCGTCGGTGTTGGCAGGCGGACAGAGATCAACCCCTAGGCGCCTCGATCATGGGGTGCCTCAGGGCTCGGTCCTGTCCCCCCTCCTTTTTAACATCTACATGAAACCGCTGGGTGAGATCATTCGGCAACACGGGGTGAGGTATCATCAGTATGCGGATGATACCCAATTATATATCTCCACCCGGTGTCCTTTCAGTGAAGCAGTCGACGTGATGTGCCGGTGCCTGGAAGATGTGAGGGTCTGGATGGGGGTGAACAGGTTTAGACTCAACCCTGACAAGACCGAGTGGCTCTGGGTCTTGCCTCCCAAAGGCCAACTGGATGGTCCATCTTTAGTCCTGGGGGGGGGGGCAAATTTACCTCCCTCAGTGCAGGCACGCAACTTGGGTGTCCTCCTGGACTCACAGCTAAATCTGGAACAACATCTATCGGCTGTGGCCAGGGGGACTATGCACAGGTTCGCCTAGTGCACCAGTTGCGGCCTTATTTGGACCGGGAGGCTTTACTCACAGTCACTCATGCCCTTGTCACCTCAAGACTGGATTACTGTAACGCGCTCTACATGGGGCTACCCTTGAAGAGCATTCGGAGGCTGCAGTTGGTTCAGAACGCAGCCGCGAGAGCGATTGTGAGCACGCCAAAGTACGCCCATGTGTCACCTATCCTCCGCGAGCTGCACTGGCTTCCTGTGGGTCTCCGGACGCAATTCAAGGTGTTGGTTATCACCTTTAAAGCCCTTCATGGCATAGGGCCAGGTTACTTACAGGACCGCATACTGCCGCACAGTTCCCAGAGACCGGTGAGGTCCCATAGTTTGGGCCTCCTTCAGGTCCCGTCAGCCAGACAATGTCGGCTGGCGGGCCCTCGGGGAAGGGCCTTTTCTGTGGTGGCTCCGACCTGGTGGAATCAACTTCCCCCCCCGAGGTTTGAACTACTCCCACCCTGCCGGCCTTTAAGAAGGCCGTTAAAACCCTCCTGTTCCGGCAGGCCTGGGGCTGATGTCCCCGGGGGGCCGGGATATGATCGGACTCGTGGTATGACTGCTTTATTTTATTGTTTTATCATTGTTTTTAACTTTGTACGCCGCCCTGAGTCCTTTGGGATTGGGCGGCATATAAACACTGAAAATAAATAAATAAATAAATAAATAAATAAATAAATAAATAAATAAATAAATAAATAAATACTGCTGGAGTCTAGCTGGAGTCATGCACAATACAACATACAAAACGTATCTGTAATGATATTTCTAGTATTTAAGGTTGTTGGCATGAGCGTAGAAGAGACCTCTTCTCTGCTATTAGCATTTATGACTTGTTGACTTGAGCAGAGTGTTAAAGTGCTAACAAGAAGCCAACTTGGGGTTACATGAATCTAGAAATTTGGGAAGTTTCCAAAAATTTCCTTTCTTGTGCAATAGATTCTCTTTTATAATTTTATTTTGAAGAAAATGAGTAGGCATCTTTACTGCTTATCCTTCCTTTCCCCCTTTCAATCAAATGTCATTTCATATCTGCCAATCAGGGTTTCTTCATCAATCTATTGCTTTGTTTACATGTCTCTCCTCTGACTTTTCTCCTTGAAAGCAGGAACACCACACCACCATCTCCCACCCAATCCTGACCCCTTCTTACCAATGATCTGTGGGGTCTATTAGACAGTCTCAGCCCTCCCCTCATGGGATCCTCAGACACACAATCCACTATGGATAAATGGCTGGTGAATTTATTGGAATAGCTGAAACGGATAAATTAACTTCTTTGATTACAGAAAGGAAATTATCTACATTTATTCATGACTGGAACCCTCTTATGTCTTTCTTGCATAAAAATGAAAAAAAAATGCTAATAAATATTTCTAGCTCAGGATTGAAATGACGAGTGCTGAGCACTCTGAATTTGCTTGTTTTTTTGCAGATGTTTCATTACCCAAATAAGGTAACATCATCAGTGATAGTCACTGATGATAGTTACTAGCACTGATGATGTTACCTAGTTTGGTAATGAAATGTCTGCAAGAAAACAAGCAAGCTCAAAGAACACAAAGGACCCCTCAAATAAATAAAAAGTACTTCTGATCTGATAAAAAGTACTTTTGATTGTTAGACAGGATAGATTACAGAAAAAAGAGAACATACTTTCTTCTAACAGTTTGGTAGATCTTAATAATTATAAATATTTTATTAATGAACAAATGTCCCTTGGATTGAAAAAAAAAGGTGTGCACCATTTATGTTGCAGTTTTATTTTCTCCACTTGTTGCCTGAAATTCAGACACCCTAAATTGGAGGGTGATGAAAATTTCTGGAGCTGATGAAAATTTCTCCGAATTTTATTAATTTTGAAAAATTCAGAGAAATTTTCATAATTAATAAAATTCAGAGAAATTTTAATTAATAATAATAAGACTAAAATATTGCCTAAAAACATGACCAATTTGAATAAGGAGACCCTGGTTAGGCTGACAGATTTTGAGGTTGTCAATAAGGTAAAATATCTAGGGGTTATTTTATCCGTTTCCAATGCAAAATTTTATAAAAATAATTATGAAAGGCTGTGGGTCAAAATACAAAAAGATTTGGAAAACTGGGAGAAGCTGCAATTATCTCTTTTGGGGAGAATTGCAGCGATTAAAATGAATGTTCTGCCAAAGTTTCTTTTTTTTTTTTCAAATGATACCCATTTTAAAGAATTTGGTTAATTTAAATGAATGGCAGAAATGTATCAACAAATTTATCTGGGCAGGGAAAAAACCAAGAGTAAAACTTAAAATTATACAAGACATTCGTGAGAGAGGTGGACTCAAGGTACCGAATTTGAAATTGTATTATGACGCTGCGGTTTTAACATTAATTAGTGATTGCGTTAATTTAACAAATGTAGAAGTACTCCTCTTGGAGGGTTGGGATTTACTTTTTGGATGGCATGCCTGAAGGCAGGACAAGAAGCAACGGGTGGAAACTAATCAAGGAGAGAAGCAACCTAGAACTAAGGAGAAACTTCCTGACAGTGAGAACAATTAATCAGTGGAACAGCTTGCCTCCAGAAGCAGTAAATGCTCCAACACTTGAAGTTTTTAAGAAGAGACTGGACAGCCACTTGTACGAAATGGTGTAGGGTTTCCTGCCCGAGCAGGGGGTTGGACTAGATGACCTCCAAGGTCCCTTCCAACTTTACTACTATTACTATTACTATTACTATTTAATTTTTAATAAAAAGATTGATAGGGTATTTAAATCTCACATTATAAGGATTTCTTTACTTCGGGTTTGGAAGAAATATTATAGAAGTGATTTTAAAATTCCATTATGGACTATATCGTGGCATGCGATAGAAGGGATAAGGAGAGGAGTCAAGATGGATAGTGTTTCTTATGTATAATTACTTAGATGGGATGGTAAAAACTGGCAATTAAAATCTTTGGAAGAATTAACACAAGAAAATATTATTTATTCATGGTTTCAGTATAGACAAATAGTGGAGAGGTGGAAGATAGATCGTAACGTGGGTTTGCTTAGAGAAGATGAGAATTTGTTAAAACAAATAAAAGATCAAAGACTAACTCATATTAAGAGAATCTATGGGGTGTTAGTAGAATTGGATTCAGAAGCAGAATTAGTTAAAGAATGTATGGTTAAATGGGCACAAAATTTTGATTAACCGGTCCTATTAGATACCTGGGAGATTATTTGGGTGAGGAATGTCAAATTTATAGAAGCCCAAAATTTAAGGGAAAATTTTTATAAAATGTTTTATAGATGGCACCTTGATCCACAAAAAATGTCTTGTATGTATCCTGACTTGCAGCCTAAATGTTGGAGATGTGGGTGTTTGGATGCTACTTATTACCACATTTGGTGGTCATGTAAAAATATAAAAGCTTTTTGGATTAAGATATGGTGGAATATTCAAAGAATTTTTAGAAGAAGGATAAAATTTACTCCACAATTGTTTTTGTTAGGTATTGTTTCTGATTGTGATAGTAAAGAGACTATATTAATGTTAAATTTAATTACAGTGGCCAGGTTGTTAGTAGGGCAATGTTGGAAGAAGGAATCTTTGCCTACTTTGCAAGAACGGTTTCTTAAAGTTTCCTACTTGGCGGAAATGGCAAAGATTTCGGCTTTCTTGAAAGATCAATCGCAAGAGAAGTATCTCCTTGTATGGAAAAGATGGATAGATTTCGTACAATATAAGTTGGATATAAAAAAAAATATTATTTAGTTTTTGAATAATTCATATTTAAGATACTTTATAGATATTTTTTTAATTTTTTATTTTCTTTTATTATTTTCTTTTTTCTTTTTCTGTTTCTTTTCTTTCTCTCTTCTTGTTTTTTTATATATTGTCGTTAACTATTTTATAATTTGTTTAATTAATGCTTTTAGATTTGCTTATGGTTTATATGTGTCTTAAGATTTTTTCTTAAATTTCAATTAAGCCTGTATTCAGCTCTGGGAAGGTCGGGGGAGGGTAGGGGAGGGTGGGGAGGGTTCGGGGAAGGGAACTTTTTTGTAAAATTTAAAAAAAATTCAATAAAAAAAAGAAAATTTCTCTGAATTTGAGAGATTAAAAACATTTTTTCTTTTGCAAAATTAGCCTTTTCACCCCTACCCAACAATATAAATCACAGTGAAAAACATTTTTGGGAACGGTGGGTGGTCCAAGTCTTTTGATAGGGCACAGAAACAAATGATTCAAAAATTTGGTATATGTGATAAATCAGAAAGCAACTAAAGAAAGAATGAATGACATTTATTACCTGAGACAACTGAACAATAGAAAACATTGATGAGAGATTACATTCCACAAACGGTAAATTTATGGGTTACATCATGCCCTTTCCAGACTTGATTTGTTTCTTACTTAAAACTTGCAAGTCTATTCAATTACTTTCAGAATACATTGTCTAAGGTTCAGTTGCTGAAATGGCTAGATTTTTTTCCCATAGAAAAAAACAGAAGAAAAGCATTCTTTCTAAAGTCTGAAAGGAGACCAACACTGGCAAACTAAAATGCTAATAACATCCTCACTTAAAGGCTAATAATGAAGCCTAAAATGCTAAATCATACTGCCAGACACATAAACATGAAAACATGGAAATTAGACTTAACCAGGAGATCACTTCAAAAAGCAGCCTGATAATGTTTTCTCCTGAAAAGTACCCAACTGGTGGGAATTATATTGGGTGAGAATTATATCCCCAGAACATCCATCAGAATCATTTTTTTACTTCAGCTTTGAACATTAGTTGCTCCTTTGTATTCAGGTCTGGCCTTAGCAATATGATGTAACACTTAGGGATGAAGATGCAGCCCAGAAGCCCAGCACTGGAGGCCAAGATGGAGAAGACTTGCACAGCAACTATGAATTTCCCTTTGGTGCTCAGATAGGTAGGCACAAAGGAGATCCAGACACTGCAAAAGACCAGCATACTGAAGGTGATCAGCTTGGCTTCATTGAAGGATCCAGGCAGATTCCTGGCCAGGAAAGCCACCATGAAGCAAATGGCAGCCTGAAAGACCATGTAACCAAGGGCAACATAAAACATAGTGACAGAGCCTTCATTGCACTGCAGAACAATCTCTCTAGGCTGTGAATACACGTCAGAATCAGGGAATGAAGGAAAGACTCCTAACCAGGTGAAACAAATGACAACCTGGACACTGGAACAAGAAAGGATGAGGGAGTTGGCCAGATTCTTGCCCAGCCACCTTCTCACTCGGTTTCCTGGCTTTATGGCCAGGAAGGCCAGCACCACCATAATTGTTTTGGCCAAGACAGAAGACACAGCAATTGAGAAGATGATGCTGAAAATTGTTTGTCGGAGAAGACAGGTGGTTCTCCTTGGCTGACCAATGAAGAGAAAGGAAGTCAAGAAGGAAAGCAGAAGGGAGATCAGGAGGATATAGGAGAGGTTCCGGTTGTTGGCTTTGACAATTGGAGTTTCTTGGAATTTAATGAAGATTCCCAAGACTGAAACTGTGGTTAAGATTAGGAACAGGGCAAAGAAAGTAAGAATAATTCCCAAATGCTCTTGATGGGACAAAAAGGTGACAATTTTGGGGATACATTGATCTCGATGCTTGTTCTGATACTTATCGTCTGGACATCTGGTGCACTGGTCTGCATCTGTGGAGGACAAATGTATATTTACCATGAATTTATAGGACGGGAGTTAAAATTTGAAATCAGGAAACCCACATCTGCATTTGTGTGTATTCATCAGCAGGGTGATGGAAGGCAGAAATAAAAATTTTGATTCCCACTCACCCACCTTCTTTGGTGGAAAAGCTCCCTTCTGCACAGGGGATGCAGTTGTAGCAGCAGATTGGTTTTCCTTCCTGAACCACTTTGAAATATCCAGGCTGACAAGGCTCCACACACTGGGAGTAAGGCAAGGGCTGAAAGTGAATAGAATTGGCATTCAGAAGCATTGGCAAAACTGATCAGCAATGAAATGAATTATAGAATTGGAACGGGATCAGCAAAACAGGTATGTGCAAAATGGACTAGAAATGGAATGTTGTGTTTCTCCTCCCGGCCATGTTGTGGTGACTACTCCAGGGAAGGTCCAATAATTTTCTAGAAAGTTAGTTTTTTACACTGAAAGCAGTTCATGATAGTCAGACATGCTTCCATTTTGGAGGACTGACTCTGGAAGACTGTCAGAGCAACTTTTGGAAAAACACATCAGCACGATTTAGAGGAGAAATGGGAATTCTGGAATTCTCCAGGATGACGGATTTTGCACATTTCCTGTACCAAATGTCTAGATAAATTTAATCCTTGCATATCTACATGTCCAAATGAAAAAATACAGAATTTTATTTTTCTCCCCCCCAGCTTAAATCCTCCTTCTGTTTTCCTCCACCCAAACATAATTTCCCTCTGTGTCCCTTAGATTTCCATAGTTCACACAACAAATTTTCTTTTGCTAGTTCTAAATGGAAACAGTATATGTCTGAAGGATGAATTTAACAGAATAACAGACTTGGAAGGGACCTTGGAGGTCTTCTAGTCCAAACCCCTGCTTGGGCAGGAAATCCTATATTATTTCAGACAAATGGTTGTTCAATCTTTTCCTAAAACCCTGCATTGATGGAGCACCCACAACTTCTGGAGGAAAATCACCCCACTGATTAATTCCTCTAAATGTCAGGAAATTCTTCCTTAGTCAGTCTGATATATAGTTTGGGAAGGAAGGAGACACAGATTGAGAGAATGGACAAAACTAAAGAGATGGGACACCTTCCCCCCCACCTGATTGAGCCATTGAGGCTTCATGATGGTTTCCTCGTTGATGCTGAATTTGATTCCAGTGGCTCCTTCTCTGACTAGACTCCCAAATTTCACTCTGGTGGTGGACTTATTAGGAAACCACACCCAGCTCAAAATGTCAAAGTCAGCCATCAAATCTCCATTCCTATCCAAGTACATTCCTTCCATGGTGTTGTTGTAGATCTGGGGGTCCTTCAGGAAATGGTGAAGCTACAGTGTATGAGGAAAGATATTTTTACAGAAATGGAATCGTCTGAACATGTTGACGTACAGAGATATAAGGAATTTGGCTTATTGAACTACAGCCTGTTTTCCTCTCAGGACAATTTGCATAATTTGTCTATGCATAGATTTGCTTATTTATTAATTGTACTTAATATTACAATTATCAGTGTAAATCCTTGTGGGAGATGCTTTCTTTTCAACATATGGCATTCCCAAATAGCCCCTCTCCTTTTGTTCTATTGTTTTATTTCTCTCCATGAAAATAACTAGATGGTAGAAGGGCAGGAGAAGGGAAATCCTTTACCCACAAATATGTTTGCTTACATCATCTATTGCTTATACATTAGTTTCCCCCTCTTCTCTGAGATGTCCTGTATAACTATAGATGCATTCTTTTGTCCACAGGGTTTTATCTCAACATTCTTTGGAGAATTTCCCCTGCGCACACTGAATAACAAGCACTGCACTGAGCCTTGATTATTTATTTTGGATCCTGCATTGTGATTCCACAAGAGAGAAGATGGAGCAATGTAGAAGACACAGCATCAGTTTGTACAACTCAGTCCTGGAAATATTAATTGGCTTTAGGAAATTGGGAAGCAAATGTCAATATTTGCAAGTGACTGTTCCATGTACTTGTTATCTGAAGAAAATATGAACACTGATTCTGAGGGAAAGCTTAAATATTGACTCTGGCGCTCTTTGGGTGATTTTACAAGGATATACACTGATAATTGTAATATTAAGTACAATTAATAAATAACCAAGTACAAGGTACCATGATGGGATCACCAATATCAGGCCTAATAGCAGAAGCAGTCATGCAACAAATTTAATCCATAGCTATACACACCATTCAACCAAAATTCTGAAACCTTTATCATCAAATACTCCCAAATTGAGGAAATACTCAATAATATATTCCCTGGGATCAAATTCATACACGAAGAGGAAACAGACAACAGATTCCCATTCCTCAACATTGACATAAGGAGACTAGACAACAGAGAACTGGAAACCCATGTCTAGTGCAAGCCTACACACATGGACCAGATTATTTATTTTGGATCCTGCATTGTGATTCCACAAGAGAGAAGATGGAGCAGTGTAAAAGATACAACATCAGTTTGTACAACTCAGTCCTGGAAATATTAATTGGCTTTAGGAAATTGGAAAGCAAATGTCAATATTTGCAATTGACTGTTCCATGTACTTTGTCAACGCTGCTAATATTGAATATTCTTTTTTTGACAAAATATGCAGAACTGTCTGGTATTTTTAGAGTTAATTCAGAAGCCAGAGAAAAGGAATGGAAGTGAATCTCTGTCCTCTGGGCTAATTGGTTAATGGGATATATGACAGCTAATTTAGGGAGGGAACATGCTGATAATTTAACTGCTCAGAGGAAGAGAACTCAGATCTTAGCATAAAGACTCTGTTATGCCTGTGCTGACATTTTGTAACAATAAATGACTTTTAGGAAAATCAATGCCTGGAAGTTCTTTGAAGTGTTTCATTACCCGGAACCATAACAACATGCTAAGATCTGAGTGATTTTGTAATTTGAAGAAAATATGAACACTGATTCTGAGGGAAAGCTTAAATATTGATTCTGGTGCTCTTTGGGTGATTTAACAGGATATACACTGATAACTGTAATATTAAGTGCAATTAATAAATAACCAAGTACAAGGTACCATGATGGGGTCACCATATCAGGCCTAATAGCAGAAGCAGTCATGCAACAACTTGCATCTATAGCTATACCCACCATTCAACCAAAATTTTGGACAAGCTATGTTGATGAAAACTTCATCATCAAATGCTCCCAAATTGAGGAAACTTGCCATCTACTCAATAACATATTCCCTGGGATCAAATTCACACACGAAGAGGAAACAGACAACAGACTCCCATTCCTCAACATTGACATAAGGAGACTAGACAACGGAGAACTGGAAACCCATGTCTACTGCAAACCTACACACATGGCCCAGATCCTCAGCTTCCCAAGCAACCACCCACTGCATCCAAAAGAAGCTGTGTCCAGACCCTCTTCAGAAGGGCCAGGACACACTGCACCACCACAACACTAAGAAAAGTGGAAGAGAAATAGCTGCTTGATGTCTTTCTCCATAACAGCTATTCCCCCCCCCAAAAAAAAATTGTATTCCAACACACAGCACCCAAACCACAACATAGCACATAGCCAACCATCACGCAAAAACTAACTCTACCCTATACAAAAGGGATGTCAAAATGACAGCCAGAATTCTCTAACCCCTAGGAATAGCAATAGCCCAAAAACCCACAACAACACTCTGCCAGGAATTATCCAGAACCAAGATACAGAAGAATGAAAGAAACAATGTAATCTACAGAATCAACCATAACCATTGCAACCAGTTCTACATGGGATAAACATCATATCAATTACAAAATAGGATCCGTGAACACTGGCTGGCAGTCAAATGTCATGATCCCAAATCCTTAACATCTATGCACATCAACACCAAACAATTATAGGATTATAGATAAAATAATTTATAAAGGTAAAGAAGCCTACCAACAAAATTTGATTAAAAAGTCTTTTTTAGATTTTTATTCTAAATTATATGCTAGTGAAAGTATACAAACTTCAGATATAGAAAAATATTTACAGGGAGCACATTTTCCTAGACTTATGAGTGATCAATGTGATGGGATTAATGGTTTAATTACTTTTGAAGAGATTATTTTTGCAATTAAACAATTGAAGGTTGGTAAGACTCCAGGTACTGATGGGTTAACAGAGATTTATTAGAGGATGTTCCCCTTTATGGATTACTGCCTTGTCATGGCAAAGGGGCTTGCGTAACTCTCTTGAAGCTATAAGCTATGCCGTGCTAGGCCACCCAAGACGGACAGGTTATAGCAGAGAGTTCTGACAAAATGTGATCCACTGGAGAAGGAAATGGCAAACCACTCCAGTATCTTTGCCATGAAAACCCCATGGACAGTACTAAAAGGAAAAAAGATATGACGCTGGAAGATGAGCCCCTCAGGTCGGAAGGTGTCCAATATGCTACTGGGGAAGAGCAGAGGGCTAGTACTAGTAGCGCCAGAAAGAATGAAGCGACTGGGCCAAAGCCGAAAGGACGCTCAGCTGTGGATATATCTGGTGGTGAAAGGAAAGTCCGATGCTGTAAAGACTTTTTCTCCATAGGAACCTGGAATGTAAGATCCATGAATCAAGGCAAGCTAGATGTAGTCAAAAAAGAGATGACAAGACTGAACATCGACATCTTAGGAATCAGCGAACTAAAATGGACAGGAATGGGTGAATTTAACTCAGATGACCATCAGGTATACTACTGTGGGCAAGAATCCCTCAGAAGAAATGGAGTAGCCTTCATAGTCAATAAAAGAATAGGAAAAGCAATACTGGGATACAATCCCCAAAATGACAGAATGATCTCAATTCAAATCCAAGGCAAACCATTGAATATCACAGTAGTCCAAATCTATGCCCCAACCACTGGTGCTGAAGAGGATGAAATTGACCGGTTCTATGAAGCCCTACAGCACCTTATAGAATTAACACCAAAAAATGATGTCCTTATCATCATGGGGGATTGGAATGCTAAGGTAGGAAGCCAAAAGATAACCGGAATAACAGGCAAGTTTGGCCTTGGAGTACAAAATGAAGCAGGGCACAGGCTAATAGAATTTTGTCAAGAGAATACAATGGTCATAACAAACACTCTTTTCCAACAACCCAAGAGACGGCTCTACACATGGACATCACCAGACGGTCAACATAGAAATCAGATTGACTATGTGCTCTGCAGCCAAAGATGGAGAAGCTCTATACAGTCAGTAAAAACAAGACCAGGAGCTGACTGTGGCTCAGATCATGAGCTTCTCGTTGCAAAATTTAGGCTTAAATTGAAAAAAGTAGGGAAAAGCAATAGGCCATTCAGGTATGAACTAAATCATATTCCTGATGAATATACAGTAGAGGTGACAAATAGATTTAAAGAACTGGATCTGATAGACAGAGTGCCTGAAGAACTATGGATGGAAGTTCGCAACATTGTACAAGAGGTAGCAACTAAAACCATCCCAAAGAAAAAGAAATGCAAGAAAGCAAAATGGCTGTCTGAGGAAGCTTTGCAAATAGCTGAGGAAAGAAGGGAAGCGAAAGGCAAAGGAGAAAGAGAAAGATACACCCAATTGAATGCAGAATTCCAGAGAGTAGCTAGAAGAGATAAGAATGCCTTCTTAAATGAACAGTGCAAAGAAATAGAAGAAAACAACAGAATAGGGAGAACCAGAGATCTCTTCAAGAAAATTGGAGATATGAAGGGAATGTTTCATGCAAAGATGGGCATGATAAAGGACCAAAATGGCAGAGACCTAGCAGAGGCAGAAGAGATTAAGAAGAGATGGCAAAACTACACAGAAGAACTATACAAGAATGAGCTTAACATCCCAGATAACCACAATGAGATGGTCATTGACCTCGAACCAGACATCCTAGAATGTGAAGTGAAATGGGCCTTAGAAAATCTGAGCAACAACAAAGCTAGTGGAGGTGACAGTATTCCAGCTGAGCTATTCAAAATCTTAAAAGACGATGCAGTAAAAGTGCTACACTCAATTTGCCAGCAAATTTGGAAAACTCAACAGTGGCCACAGGATTGGAAAAGGTCAGTTTACATTCCAATTCCAAAGAAAGGCAATGCCAAAGAATGTTCAAACTATCGCACCATTGCACTCATTTCACATGCTAGTAAAGTTATGCTTAAAATCCTACAAGCTAGACTCCAGCAGTATGTGGATCGAGAACTACCAGAAGTACAGGCAGGATTTCGAAGAGGCAGAGGAACTAGAGATCAAATTGCCAACATACGCTGGATCATGGAGAAAGCTAGGGAGTTCCAGAAAAACATCTACTTCTGCTTCATTGACTATGCAAAAGCCTTTGATTGTGTGGATCACAACAAATTGTGGCAAGTTCTTAAAGAGATGGGAGTATCAGACCATCTCATTTGTCTCTTGAGAAACCTATATGCGGGTCAAGAAGCAACAGTGAGAACCGAACACGGAACCACTGATTGGTTCAAAATTGGAAAAGGAGTCCGGCAAGGCTGTATACTGTCGCCCTGCCTATTTAACTTATATGCAGAGCACATCATGAGAAAGGCAGGGCTAGATGAATCAAAAGTTGGAATTAAGATTGCCGGGAGAAATATCAACAACCTAAGATATGCAGATGATACCACTCTAATGGCAGAAAGTGAAGAGGAACTAAAGAGCCTCTTGATGCGGGTGAAGAAAGAGAGTGCAAAAGTTGGCTTGAAACTCAACATTAAGAAAACCAAAATCATGGCATCCAGCCCTCTCAATTCCTGGCAAATAGATGGGGAAGAAATGGAGGTAGTGACAGATTTTATTTTTCTGGGCTCAAAGATCACCTCAGATGGGGACTGCAGCCAAGAAATTAAAAGACGCTTGCTCCTGGGGAGGAAAGCTATGGCAAATCTAGACAGCATACTAAAAAGCAGAGACATCACCCTGCCAACAAAAGTGCGTATAGTCCAGGCCATGGTTTTCCCAGTTGCAATGTATGGCTGTGAAAGTTGGACCATAAGAAAGGCTGAGCGCCAAAGAATTGAGGCCTTTGAACTATGGTGCTGGAGAAGACTCCTGCGAGTCCCTTGGACTGCAAGGCGTTCAAACCGGTCAGTCCTAGAAGAGATCAACCCCGACTGCTCCTTAGAAGGCCAGATCCTGAAGTTGAAACTCAAGTACTTTGGCCACCTAATGAGAAGGAAGGATTCACTGGAGAAGAGCCTAATGCTGGGAAAGATTGAGGGCAATAGAAGAAGGGGACGACAGAGAATGAGATGGCTGGATGGAGTCACTGAAGCAGTAGGTGTGAATTTAAATGGACTCCAGAAGATGGTAGAGGACAGGAAGACCTGGAGGAACGTTGTCCATGGGGTCGCGATGGGTCGGACACGACTTTGCAATTAACAACAACAACAAATTAGAGGATGTTATCTGAAGAAATGATAGAACCATTAAAGGTACTTTTTAATGATATTTTATCTGGAGCAGAATTACCTCCATCCTGGAGAACGGCCTTCATATCATTAATTCCAAAGGATGACCAGGATCTGTCCCAACCTAGAAATTATAGGCCTATATCTCTTTTAAATACAGATTATAAGATTTTTGCAAAGATATTGGCAAATAGATTAATGCAGGTTTTAAAACAATTGATTCATACTGACCAATCTGGATTTATAATGGGGAGATATATGAAAAACAATGTAAGACAAATTGTTAATTTAATAGAGTATTTGGATAAGAACAACCAAATCCCTGCTGCTTTAATATTTATAGATGCTGAGAAAGCTTTTGATCAATTAGATTGGAATTTTCTATTGAAAGTTGTAGAGGAAATGAATTTTGGAGATAAATTCTTGTCTGCTCTCAAGGCCATTTATCAACAACAATCGGCACAAATTATAATTAATGGGGGATTAACAGACGTATTTAAAATAGGAAAAGCTACAAGACAGGGTTGTCCTTTATCCCCCTTGTTATTTGTATTAACAATGGAGATTTTACTTATTAAAATTCGAGATTCATCTAGATTAAAAGGAATAAAAATAAGTAAAATTGATTATAGGCTGATTATAGGCTTTTGCTGATGATTTGGTTGTGACATTATCCCATCCAACAGATTCGGTCAAAGATTTGGTTGAAATTTTAGTACAGTATGGACAGGTCTCTGGTTTTAAGGTAAATAAGAATAAAACTAAAATATTATTGAAAAATATGTCTAGGAAGGGAAAAGATTTTATAGCTGAAACAACCGATTATGAAATAGTTAATAAGGTTAAGTATTTAGGAGTTTATATTACAACATCTAATGGAAAATTGTATAAGAATAATTATGAGTGTTTATGGATTATAGTTCAAAAAGATTTAAATGATTGACTTCCGGTGGATCTGCGCGCGCGATGGCGGCTACTTTGTAGCTGTCCTCTTGGGAAAGTGTTAGAACCGCTATGAACAGCAGACATCAGCTGTTCTGCGGTTCAAAACCTCCCTCCCGGGCAAAGGGGGGGAGGAGAGGATCATCTGAATAGTGGTAGAGCCTCTTATGCACCCCCAAGGTTTTCTTTTGGGGGGTGAAAAGAGTGCTCCCACGGAGTTCGGACTTTCTCCGCTTCCCAGCTGTTTTTGTCTCTAGGGACAAAATAAGCCGCTGCAACCACCTCCGCGATTAAAGTGATCTGGTGAGTTTTTTTTAAAAGCGGACAGAGATGAGTAGAGGATTTTGCTTTTTCTGACTTTATTTGGATTTTAAGTTTGAAGATTTACTTTTATTCCCTCTTTTTGTTTTTTTCTTTTGTTGAAAGGGAAAGTAAAATGGCGATCGGCAGGCTTTTTGGTGTTTTTTTTTAAATGATTGGAATGGAATGGAATGGAATGGATTTGATTATTTATAATGACTTTTTGATGTTGGGTTTGTATTCTAGGAGGATTATTTCTTCTGTTCAATTTTTTTTTATTTTTTGAAGGATTTCTTTTTTGTTTTGTTTTTTGTACTTTTAAAAAAATGGAATGGATTTTTTCTATTTAATTATTTTTTTCTCTTTCCCTTTTCTTTCTTTTTCTTAACTTTTTTCTTTTTATTATAATGATCTCCTTTTGAAGGATTTTTTGATTTTTTGGAGTTAATCTCTCTTTTTCTTTTGTTTAACTTTTTCTCCCCTTCTTTTTTTTGGGTAATTTTTTAGGAGTAAAGATTTTTTAAGATGGCTCCAAAGCATCCAGTAATTCCTACAGCTCCTAAGGTGGTTTCTTCTTCGGTGATATCATCAGCGCAACAACCTAAATCAATAGCTTCACCCTCTTCTTTGGCACAGTTAATAACGGTGAAGGATTTGCAAGATATAATGGGAAATGCTATATCTCAAATTAGGGGAGAAATGAAAGAGATTTTAGTGGAAAATAATAGGATTTTGAGGCAAGATATAGTTTTGGCTTTAAAAGGAGTTGCCTCTGTTCTTGAAAAGTTGAATTTTCGTGTAGAAGAGCTAGAGGAAAAAGTGGAACTGATGGAGGGAAAATTTGAAGGCATGGAAAAAATTTTCAAGATGAGATTCTTATGCTTCAATATAAACAAATGGAATATGCTTTAAGAATTAGAGGCTTGAGAGAGTCTCTGCAATGAGATCTGAGAGAGATGGTTGCAAATGACTTTGCTGTGATTTTGAATAGAGAAAAAGAGGAAATACTTAGTGAAATTGAAAAATCATTTAGAGTTAACTCTATGGTGGCAAAGCAAAGAAATTTGCCAAGAGATGTGGTAATTTATTTTGGGAAGAGATCCCTGCGCAACGAAATTCTACAAGCTTTTTACAATAAGAGGTTTCAAATTGCTTCACAAGATATTATAATTTTAAAGGAGATCCCATCTAAAATTTTAAGAAGAAGAAAGGAGTTTGCTTTTTTAGCAGATGAACTTAAAAAGAGGCGAATATTGTTCAGATGGGATGTTCCGACTGGAATGGTGGTGAATTACCTGGGGACACGTTATAGACTTAATACTGTTCTTAAAGCAAAAGAGTTTTACACTTCGGTCCTGGGGGTATGTTCATCGCCATCTATTACGTTTAAAGCTTTGGAAGAGAAGAAGGTAGAATTGCAGTTGAAGAGCCTATATTTATGAAAAATGGGAAATCTCAGTTCGAGGGGCCTCAACAAGTTGAGATGAAGGAGCAGAGGACAACCCGTGCAACATATAAACGTAAAGAGAAGGAGCAACAGAAGAAGGAGGTTAAGGAAGCCTCACAAGTAATGGTTTCTGAGTCTGCAGGAGAAGCAAGATTTATAAACTTTTTGGAGCAACCTTTAAGGCCAGATTTCCAAGCACTTCTTTCGAGGTTTATGGATAAGAGAGATTGATAAAGAATGTATAGATTGTTTTTAGGTCATTGATAGCTTACAGTTCATTGTGGATGGATTTGGTTATTGGTAAAGAGGAGAGAAGATTATGGAGATCGAATGAAAATTTTAGATAACAAGTTTAAGTTTAGCAATTTAAGGAGTATTCAAAAGAGTATTTTGTTTTAATGGTATAATGAACGTTTATATGTTTATTTTTGTGTTTTAGGATAAAGAAAGAGGGAGAGATTAGATTTTATATTGTATGTTTAGATATCTAAGGAGTATTTAAAGGAACATTTTGCTTTAAATATGTATAAGGGAACTTTAATGTTTTAAGTAAGGTTTACATTTGTGTTTTTGAGGGAGTTTATAAAGAATGATGGATAATAATATAAGTATGACATTAGAAAATGTTTAGAGTATATTATAATGTGTTTAATGATTGTAATCATAAAAATTTTTTTATTATTATTATTTTTAAGAGAAGTATTTTCTGGTATGGAAAAAGTGGATAGACTTTACACAATATAATGGATATAAAAATTTTATTTAGTTTTTCAATAACTTACAATTAAAATTTAAGACACTTCATAGATTCTTCTTTTTTTAATTTTTTTTTCATTTTTCTTGGTTTTTTTCTTCTTTTCTTTTTGTATTTTCTTTTTATATATTACTGTTAACTATTTTATAACTTGTTTAATCAATGTATTTAGATTTGTTCATGATTTATATGTGTTTTAAGATTTTTTGAAATTTTTTTAACTAAGCCTATATTCAGCTCTGGGAAGGTTGGGGGAGGGTATGGGAGGATCGGGGAAGTCGGGGAGGGTATGGGAGGGTTGGGGGGGTTTGGGGAAGGGAATTGTTTTGTAAAACTTAAAAATTTTCAATAAAAAAAAGATTTAAATGATTGGCAAAAGCTGCAACTATCGTTATTGGGGAGAATTTCAGTAGTGAAGATGAATGTTCTACCAAAGTTTCTTTTTTTGTTTCAGATGATACCCATTTTAAAGAAGGATGCTAATTTGGATGAGTGGCAGAAGGGTATTAATAAATTTATTTGGGGCGGGAAGAAATCAAGGGTAAAGTTTAAGATTTTACAAGATGCTCGAGAAAGAGGTGGACTTAAAGCACCAAATTTGAAATTATATTATGATGCGGCCACTTTAACTATAGTAAGTGACTGGCTCAATTTAACAAATAGAGATATTCCTGTTCTTGAAGGGTGAGATTTATTATATGGTTGGCATGCATATTTAATTTTTGATAAGAAAGTAGATTTGGTCTTTAAGTCACATATTTTAAGATATGCTTTACTTCGAGTTTGGAAAAAATATTATTATAAGTTAAATTATAAAATACCTATTTGGGGGATCCCTGGAAAAGCAATCCAGGGGGTTTCTAAGGGGGTGATTTTTGACAACATTTCGTATAAAGAGTTACTTATTTGGTCGGGTACTGATTGGCAATTAAAGTCTTCTGATGTGTTAAGGCAAGAAAACATTTTACAATCGTGGTTTCAATACTTGCAAATTGTGCAGAGATGGACTTTGGATAAGAAAGTGGGAATTACTTTAGTAGATGAAAATTTGGTAATTCAGATCAAGGATCAGAAATGTGCCCATATTAAAAGAATTTATAATGAGTTAATAAAATTGGATTCAGAAACAGAGTTAGTTAAAGATTGTATGATTAAATGGGCCCAGAATATTCAAGAACCGATCTCGTTGGACTTATGGGAGGAAATTTGGACTAGAAATGTTAAATTTACGCAGGCCCAGAATTTGAGGGAAAATTTTTACAAAATGTTTTATAGATGGCATTTGGATCCTAAATAGTTGTCTTGTATGTACCCGAACCTGCAACCTAAATATTGGAGATGTGGTTGGTTGGATGCAACCTATTTTCATGTTTGGTGGACCTGTAAAGTTATTAAAGCCTTCTAGATTATGATTTGGTGGAACATTCAAAAGGTTTTTAAAAGGAAGATTAAGTTTACTCCCCAACTGTTTCTTTTGGAAATTTTCGTGGACTTTAATGTTAAAGAAACTATCTTAATGTTGAATTTAATAACAGCAGCAAGATTACTGGTGGGTCAATATTGGAAGAAGGATACTCTGCCTTCTTTAGAAGAATAGGTATTTAAGGTTTCTAATTTAGCAGAAATGGATAAAATTTCTGCTTATTTAAAGGACCATTCACAAGAGAGATATTTTAATGTATGGAGAAGATGGATAGAATATGTTCAGAAGAAATATGGAACTACAAAGTTTCACTTATTCTATGAGTAATGATTTTGTTTATAAATTTATGATGTCAAAGTTTGAAGAGAGTGAAGGGTTTTAATGATTTTGTTCATTGTATAATTAGTAAACTTAAATAGATTATGTTTAATATGTTTGCATAATCCTGTATTTTGCCCTGGGAGGTCGGGGGGGGAGGGTCGTGGGGGTGGATGGGTTGAAGTTTAACAAGTTCAGATAAAGTAGAAATAGTTTTATTGTATATAATATTAATGTTTTAATTTTGAGAGAGGAACTGCTCGGGCATTTCCCCTGGACCGCATCAAGAGGGAGGAGAAGAAGGTGAGAAGTATGTAGGAAGGTTGAGGTGAAGGAGGAGAGGGGGTGAGTGAAGAAAAAGAGGGAAAGAAGTAAGTTGGTTTGAGGTGGGATGCGGTTTGGGGGGAAATGGGCGGGCAAGACCGAATGTGGTGTGTATCAATTTGTTTTATTTTTTATCTGAAGTATTTGTAAGATTGTTATGTATTGTAAAATTGAAAATAAAAATTTTTACAAGAAAAAAATAAAAATAAAAATAAAAGCAAGCCATTCTACCCTGAAAAAAAAAAGTAAAAATAAATTTTAAAAAAACAATACCAGTTTGATTATTTTGAGCAACACAAAAATAATCGGCCACACTACCACCCGCCACACTCGTGAATTCATTGAAGCCTGCATTCCACCAGCAATTCCATCAACAGACAAGTTGACCAACAACAAGCCTGCAAACTCCTCAGAATCCAAATCATCCACACAGCCAATCAGAGATGGCACCGACAGCACAGACCCTCAACCAACCCACGCACAGCCCCCCACTTCTCACTCACACCTGACCCATCACAAGACCCTCACATGACACACCCACACCTGAAACCCTTATAAACAGAAGAAAACCGACGCTGACATCCCCTAAACTCCACTGAAGATGTTATCTAGCCTGGTAATGAAATGTTCAGAAACCAACCCACAAGCTTGGAGAACGAATCTTCATCCCCATTAAGTTCAATGTTGTCTTACATTGTAATATATTGGGAGAGAATCCAAAATCCCTTTCCACAAGCACCAAATTCTAGAATCTGAAGAAAGAAAAGCTTAACGCACCTGAGATAAAAGAATTGTAGTGGTGTGCGACAACACAGACAATGTATAATTTGCCATTCAGCAATTCTGGAGGCCAAAGGAAAAAATTAAGAGGAAGATAAGGGATCTCATGAAAGAAAATATTTCATAATTTTTTTCTCAACATATTCCACATTTCTCAGAGAGAGTTTTGTGACATTCATCATCTATCTGTCACCCTTAGCAATACACATGGAACCTATAAGGGAATACCTGCCATGGCTGGATCTTTTCGACTTCCAGCTTGCTTTTTCTCTCCATCCTTATCCTCTGGGATTGAGATGAATAGGCCACATTTAAGGCATGTGCCACAATCTGGATGGCATTGTAAGTTAAGGAGCTATCTAGAGAGAAGATCTTTTCAATCTTCTCAAGAGGCAGAGTCTCCAAGTTCTCTTTCTCTGTACACCTTGTCCAGCCTTTCACAGACAAGGCAGGCTTTCCATATGAACAGTGAAATTTTTTAACCATAAATGCTTTGATATAAAAATAGAAATCCATGAAATCATTAAATTTGGTCCTTTGGCTGGTCTGGATAAGGAAAGAAAAAATACTATGGGTATATCTGAAAGAAAAAGTATTATACGATAATTCGATGGTGAGATCCCACAAAGCTGTTGTGATACAAAGTTTCCCCACAATAGGCTTTCTCAAGGAATTTAATATGTTTTCTAGAAAAAATGCTCCCTCTACGAATGATAATTCTGAATAGTAAACAAATACATTGATTTGGATCCACATGTTGAAAACGGAAACCAGATACTTGTTTTTCTCAGCTTTTAATAATATGATTTGTGAAAAAACAACACAGATGCCATTCTGAGCCAGCACTGGAATGAAGGTCCTAATGAAATGTTCTCCATTATCAGTGTCTGCAGCAAAGACACCAATAAACGTCCACCCAAAATACAGCAGCAGTTTAACAATCCCCAGGTTCTGAGCATCTTCTTTGGGGACAGTCCGGTAGAAAAAGGGTAACTGAGTTTTATCACTCAGGATAGGTGAAATAAAAGTGTAGCTGATCTGGAAACAAAAAGAAGATTTATGTTTTATTTGGGGTTTTTACAAAGCCAACATATGAGATCCTGAAAATATAATGTCAGAGCTTAGGTAGTGGATGGAAGATTCCAGCCTACCTTGATGGATTTAATAGGGGATCAGAAATGCAGAGAATGTAACTGTCATCAATGGAAGGTTAAGAAGAAATCCAGAGCTCATTTTATGAGAAGTTGATTCTTCTAGAAGAGGAGAGGGATAAGTAAGTAGAAAGATGGAGGAGAGAAGGAGGAGAGGAGGAGGTAGAAGGAAGGGGGAAGTGAAGAGATGAGAGGGGGACACGGTCTGGGGGGAAATGGGTGAGCAATGTCGGAATTTGTGTGTTGTATTTTAACTTCTTATGTATCTGAATTTTTTTTCTTATGATTGTAATGAAAATAAAATAATAATTTTTTTTAAAAAAAGTTGATGCTTCTAGAGAGCCTGCATAGGACGAGATCTGAGCAAGCATACATTTTGAACTAATCTTTGTACTCAGTGATAACTGTTAATTATGGCTGTATTTATTCTTGTCTCTTTGGGAGACTGAAAGAGGATGTAAAGATGAATTGTACACCTTAATCCATGCTTAACATTTCTATGGAGGAAATCTCCTTGAACTGCTCTGGAATAAACTTGCAGCCATGCACTTGCTCTATACCTGTGGGATTTTGTAGATGCCCAATCTGGCAGCCATAAGGATGGATATGTCAGAGTTGGTCTCTTCCAGGAGAACCAGCATGTTCCTCTTCCTTCCACAGCTGTAATTGGGAACATTGGCCTCTCCAGTCGAAAGCAAATCCAACAGACCATCCAATGTCAATCCTTTGTCTCGAAAGTTGTCATGCAGGTTGTAACCCAGGGTGAGGTTGGGTAAGAGGAGGGGATCTTTGTTGATTTCCTGGATGGCAAAAAGGAAGGGCAGAATTTTCCAGTACATCCCAGTTACATTCCTGAAAAGATACATGGATTTTGCCATAATGTTACATTCAGTGAAAATACCAACCTAGAACTAAGGAGAAATTTCCTGACAGTGAGAATAATTAACTAGTGGAATGGCTTGCCTTCAGATGTTGTGGATGCTCCATCACTGGACGCTTTTAATAAGAGATTGGATAGCTGTTTGTCCAGAATGTTATAGGGTTTCCTGCTTGTGCAGAGGGTTGGTCCAACTCTGTTATTCTGTTAATGCATTTCATATATGCTATTGTGACTGCACAGGTTTTTGTCCCCAAAGGTCCTCTTCTCTACTTACATTGTTTGAAACAGACACATTCCAGACAATCTGGGTATTGTTGTCCCTTGGATTCTCTCACACCTCAGGCTGAGGAGTCCAAAAACATCCCAGGAAAAGATTATGGCAAACTATGTCTGAAAATGCAGCTCAGAAACAAGCATGGACCTTACCATGTAGGAACAGGAATTGAGATTCACTCAAAGGACTATAATATACAGGTTATATTTTTATAATGTGCATGTATGTGTGTATGAGTCTATGTATGAATGAGATAGGGAAATAGAATATAGAGAATCATCAACGATTTGGATGAGGGGATAGATGGGGAACTCATCAAATTTGCAGATGACACCAAGCTGGCAGGAGTAGCCAACCCCCCAGAAGACAAGCTTAAGATACAGGAGGACCTGGACAGACTTGAACACTGGGCGCTATCTAACAAAATGAAATTAAATGGTGAAAAAAGTAAGGTTCTACATTTAGGCAAGAAAAACCAAATGCACAGGTATAGTATAGGGGGTACCTTGCTCAATAGTAGTAATTGTGAGAGGGATCTTGGAGTCCTAGTGGACAATCACTCAAATATGGGCCAGCAGTGTGGGCTACAGCTGCCAAAAAAGCCAACAAAGTGCTGGGCTGCATTAACAGAGGGATAGTATTTTTTCTGAACAGGGATCCTAGAATGTGAAGTGAAATGGGCCTTAGAAAATCTGAGCAACAACAAAGCTAGTGGAGGTGACAGTATTCCAGCTGAGCTATTCAAAATCTTAAAAGACGATGCAGTAAAAGTGCTACACTCAATTTGCCAGCAAATTTGGAAAACTCAACAGTGGCCACAGGATTGGAAAAGGTCAGTTTACATTCCAATTCCAAAGAAAGGCAATGCCAAAGAATGTTCAAACTATCGCACCATTGCACTCATTTCACATGCTAGTAAAGTTATGCTTAAAATCCTACAAGCTAGACTCCAGCAGTATGTGGATCGAGAACTACCAGAAGTACAGGCAGGATTTCGAAGAGGCAGAGGAACTAGAGATCAAATTGCCAACATACGCTGGATCATGGAGAAAGCTAGGGAGTTCCAGAAAAACATCTACTTCTGCTTCATTGACTATGCAAAAGCCTTTGATTGTGTGGATCACAACAAATTGTGGCAAGTTCTTAAAGAGATGGGAGTACCAGACCATCTCATTTGTCTCCTAAGAAACCTATATGCGGGTCAAGAAGCAACAGTGAGAACCGAACACGGAACCACTGATTGGTTCAAAATTGGAAAAGGAGTCCGGCAAGGCTGTATACTGTCGCCCTGCCTATTTAACTTATATGCAGAGCACATCATGAGAAAGGCAGGGCTAGATGAATCAAAAGTTGGAATTAAGATTGCCGGGAGAAATATCAACAACTAAGATATGCAGATGATACCACTCTAATGGCAGAAAGTGAAGAGGAACTAAAGAGCCTCTTGATGCGGGTGAAGAAGGAGAGTGCAAAAGTTGGCTTGAAACTCAACATTAAGAAAACCAAAATCATGGCATCCGGCCCTCTCAATTCCTGGCAAATAGATGGGGAAGAAATGGAGGTAGTGACAGATTTTATTTTTCTGGGCTCCAAGATCACCTCAGATGGGGACTGCAGCCAAGAAATTAAAAGACGCTTGCTCCTGGGGAGGAAAGCTATGGCAAATCTAGACAGCATTCTAAAAAGCAGAGACATCACCCTGCCAACAAAAGTGCGTATAGTCCAGGCCATGGTTTTCCCAGTTGCAATGTATGGCTGTGAAAGTTGGACCATAAGAAAGGCTGAGCGCAAAAGAATTGAGGCCTTTGAACTATGGTGCTGGAGAAGACTCCTGCGAGTCCCTTGGACTGCAAGGCGTTCAAACCGGTCAGTCCTAGAAGAGATCAACCCCGACTGCTCTTTAGAAGGCCAATCCTGAAGTTGAAACTCAAGTACTTTGGCCACCTAATGAGAAGGAAGGATTCACTGGAGAAAGAGGCCTAATGTTTGGAAAAGATTGAGGGCAATAGAAGAAGGGGACGACAGAGAACGAGATGGCTGGATGGAGTCACTGAAGCAGTAGGTGTGAACTTAAATGGACTCCAGAAGATGGTAGAGGACAGGAAGACCTGGAGGAACATTGTCCATGGGGTCGCGACGGGTCGGACACGACTTCGCAATTAACAACAACAACAACAATCCTTTTCTTTGATGGAGATGCCGAGATCATAACCATGACTTCCCAAGCTAATCAGCTTGAGAGATGAAAGTAAGTTGTCCATGTAGAGATCAGTTGGACAAGGGTGCTGAGCATTAAAGCATACTTTTGTTTTATCTGCTGAATGTGTTCCACATAAGGAATGGTTGCTGGAATTGGGTATGTCTAGTTTAATGAAGAGAAGGATGGGGTGTGTGTGTGTGACATGATAGCAGAGCTTCAATATCTCAGCAGTTGCTACAAAGAAGAGGGAGTCAAGCTATTTTCCAAAGTACCTGAAGGCAAGACAAGAAGCAACGGATGGAAACTAACCAAAGAGAGAAGCAACCTAGAACTAAGGATAAAATTTCCAGACAGTTAGAACAATTAATCAGTGGAACAACTTGCCTACAGAAGTTGTAGGTGCTCAAACACTGGAAGTTTTTAAGAAGAGACTGGACAGCCATTTGTCTAAAACGGTTATAGGGTTTCCTGCCTGAGCAGGGGATTGGACTAGAAGACCTCCAAGGTCCCTTCCAATTCTATCATCATCATCATCATCATCATTATTATTATTTAGAGATCAGTTGGACAAGGCTGCTTAGCTTTAAAACCTACTTTTGTTTTATCTGCTGAATGTGTTCCACTTCCTTCTGTTTGTATAAAGACCAGGGCTTCTGGCACCTTTTTGGGATGGAACTTTGTAGGGTAGGCAAGGCAGGTTGTATGACATGTGTGAGTTCCGGCACCTAATTTTTTTTACAAAAAAGCAGTGATACAGACGTAACTGTAGACCTAATTACTTAAAACCTCATTGCTTTCCTTCACCCACTTTCTTTCTCAAAGGCAACATAATGTAACATCATTCAACATTATGTAACTTACCAATGAAACTTTTTAGAAGGACTCAAACTGAAATTTTGCAGCTCAGGTTGTAGAGTATTTGTTGCAGAGAAGAGTCCACTGATGAGATGGTCTCCTGGCCTGTAATGATTGAGTGGGTCTCTTGCATCCCTCCCTAAAGTCAAGAAGCACCTGGTGCTAAGCATCGCACAGGCTGCCTGGGGCAAAAAAAGCTCCATCAGAAGCAGAAGTAGAGGGTCCATTTCTGGTTTAACTGAAGGAGTCCCCTGCCTTGCATCTGATCTCAGAATCAGAAGAGCAGAAGAAGTTTGGAGAAGTTGAAAGCAGATAGCAGCAAGACTGACTTTTCTAATATAGTATGAAGGCCAGAGAAGGCTTCCCAAATGATGGAAACATGGGTCAACACAACAGCAGACCTCCTGGTGGCCATGAAGCTCAGGCCAGCTTCCCAAGGTGACAAGACAATTTATGCACTAACTTTCATGATGCCAAACATTACTATGTATTGCTCCTGAGTCTGTTGATCCGCTCCAGAGAATCTCTGGAGGAGAGAAGAATCTCTTGACATTTAGCATGAAAGCAAGAAAGAAATCACTATCATTCTACTAATAATTATCTGGAGATGTAGAAGTTTTGCAAAGTCCTCCCTGCAGGGTGAGCTGGGAATTCAACTGAAGAAGTCCTGATATAACTCAATATAATGGATTCCTAGAAAGCATCCAAGACCAAATTGTTCTGTGGGCATTTGGGACACCTGTCATTTTGCTTGGTTTTCTTTCATGTTATTATAAGTGATGCTTATTTTATGATGCTGTGTTTTTGCTTAGATGAAGTTACAGTTACCTTTTTCTTATTGTGGACTTTTGAGGCTGATATTGCCTTATCCTTATTATTCAGATCTCTATGTTTTAGGGTAGATGCTTTACTTTTATTCCCATGCTGGAATTGAATGCATATGATTCAAATAGATGTCCATCCATCCACCCATCCACCCACCCATCCATCCATCCATCCATCCATCTATCCACCCATCCATCCATCCATCCATCCATCCAACGATGTGACATGCTCCTTTTTATCTGGAATAGTCAAGGAAAATAAAAAGCCTCTAAAAAAACGTTTCCCTTGTTATATAATAGGTGTGTCAAACTCAATTTAATTGAGGGCCGCATCAGCATTGCAGTTGCCCTCAGGGGGCAGGTGGGTGTGGCCAGGGTGGGTGTGGCATACTGGGTGGGCGTGGATGGAGTGGATGTGGTCTACTGGGTGGGTGTGGCCAGCTCTACCCCGTTCACATCAAGGGTGCCTGTGGGGGCTTGGGCAGGAGTGGGACAGATCTGAGGGTCTCTGGCAGAAGGAGGTGGGACCAGGGCAAGTGCCAAGGCATGGTCCATGGAGGAGCCTCACTGTTCCTCTCAGGCCATGCGGGGGGGGGGCTTATAGAGCTAAGACTGAATACGTTTCAGCATAGATGGCCTCCACAAAATTGTACATTGGCTCCCGGCTGACCTGGGCCAGGGCTAAGGCAGAGGGGGCCGTTCCCTCACTGTTTCCAGGATGGATTCACAGGCCACATGAAACCACTTCACGGGCCTTGTGTTTGACACGTCTGTTATATAACCTCAGACAGAGATATTCAACATGAGACATCTCTGGTTGTCTCATACTGATCCAACAGGTAGAAAAGTCTATCTGAACCTCTCTGCCCAAATGATAGTCTGATGAAGAGCATTTCACCCTGAGTCCTAAATACTTTGCTTCCCTAAATATCTACTGCACATCACAGTGGTGAGGAAATGAAATGGGGATAGTGGTGTCACCGTACAACCCTGACCTTTTGTATGTGAATCTTGAGATAAGACCCAGGTGATATCATGAGAAACATTTTGTCAGTCTGCCCCATTGCCTCTACCCCACATAGTATATCTGCATTGGCAGAAACAAGTGATCAAAGAAACATCCTTTCACTTACTGAAAGCCAATAGTCAGGATCTCTCCTACTTTATTTATTGATGTATTTATTTATCAAATTTATATGCTGCTCATCTCATGATGCAAGGTGACACTGAGTGGCTTACACACACATCCTCCTCATATCTCTCCTGCTTTCCTTCTTGACCTCATTCCTATCCATTTCACAGGCATAGAGAAATGTTTATAAAAATAATAAAGACTGGATATAAAATAAATAAATAGAATTTTCTGACAATGAATTTTCCTCCATCTGCTCAGAGCCTGCCTCCTTCCCAGTGTGTGGAAAGTTGTTGTCCAGGATTTGGGAAGGTGGCGCAGGAGGGGAAGCCCATATGCTGCTATGGCTATCTTCCTTTTGCAGAAGGAAACATCTTCACTGTGGATGCAGGGTGTGTGGGTGACTCCAGAAAGAAGGGGACAGACTTTTGGAAATATAATATACCTTGACATTGTACATTAAAGGGTGTGTTGATAGGCTTAGCATGGCCTTTCCTTGATCCACTGGCCATTTTTATGGTCCAAAGCTCACATTTGATCCTTTGGTTGAGAGGTGGGTTGAGCTGAGAAAGATGGCCAAAGTCACCCAACCAGTTTTCATGCCTAAAGGGGGGCTTGAACTCATGGTTTCCCACTTCCTAGCATGTTGCTGTATCTACTTGGGAATCATCCCAGCTCCCCTTCCCTTGGTTCTGTTTTTTGGGATCAGGTTTAGTCTTGGGCACCTTCAGTAAATTTCAAGAAACTCTCATAATTAAAGACAACAATCAGGATGTTAGACTAGAATAGAGCTGGAAGGGACCTTGGAGGTCTTCTAGTCCAGCCCCCCGCTCAAGCAGGAGAACCTATACCATCTCAGACAAGTAACTGTCCAGTCTCTTCTTAAAAACCTCCAGTGATGGAGTGCCCATGATTTCTGAAGGCAAGCCACTCCACTGGTTAATTGTCCTCACTATTAGGAACTTTCTCCTTAATTCCAGGTTGCTTCTCTGTTTGATTAGTCTCCAATCATTGTTTCTTGTCCTGCCCTCTGATGCTTTGGAGGATAATTTGACTTTCTCTTCTTTGTGGCATCATCTCAAATACTGGAATACTGCTATCATGTCACCCCTATTTCTTCTTTTCTTTAGACTAGCCAAACCCAAGTCCTACAGCTGTTCTTCATATGTTTTAGTCTCCAGGCCTTGGATCATCTTAATTGCTCTTCTCTGAACTTTTTCCAAGGTCTCAACATCTGTTTTGTAGTGTGGTGACCAAAACTGTATGCAGTATTCCCTGCCTTTCTCATGATGTCCTCTGCATATAAGTTAAATAGGCCAGGTGACAGAATACAGCCTTTCTGGACTCCTTTCCCAATTTTGAACCAGTTAGTGGTTCCATGTCCAGTTCTCACTGTTGCTTCTTGGCCCACATTTAGGTTTCTCAAGAAACAAATACAATGGTCAGGTACTCCCACCTCTTTAAGAACTTGCCACAATTTGTTGTGATCCACACAATCAAAGGTTTTGGATAGGCGAGGAAGCAGAAGTAGATGTTTTTCTGGAACTGCCTAGCTTTCTCCATAATCCAGCTTATGTTGGCAATTTGATCTCTAATTCCTCTGCCTCTTAGAAATCCTGCCTGTACTTCTGGAAGTTCTCGATCCACATACTGCTGGAGTCTAGCTGGAGTCACACACAATACAACATACAAAACATATCTGTAATAATATTTCTAGTATTTAAGGGTGTTGGCATGACCGTAGAAGAGACCTCTTCTCTGCTATTAGAATTTATGACTTGTTGACTTGAACAGAGTGTTAAAATGCTAACAAGAAGCCAACTTGGGGTTACATGAATCTAGAAATTTGGGAAGTTTCCAAAAATTTCCTTTCTTGTGCAATAGATTCTCTTTTCTAATTTTATTTTGAAGAAAATGTGTAGACATCTTCACTGTTTATCCTTCCTTTCCCCCTTTCAATCAAATGTCATTTCATATCTGCCAATCAAGGTTTCTTCATCAATCTATTGCTTTGTTTACAAGTCTCTCCTCTGACTTTTCTCTTTGAAAGCAGGAACACCACACCACCATCTCCCACCCAATCCTGACCCCTTCTTACCAATGATCTGTGGGGTCTATTAGACAGTTTCAGCCCTCCCCTGATGGGATCCTCAGACACACAATCCAGTATGGAGAAATGGCTGGTGAATTTGTTGGAATAGCTGAAATGGACAAATTAGCTTCTTTGATTACAGAAAGGAAATTATCTACATTTATTCATGACTGCAACCCTCTTATGCCTTTCTTGCATAAAAATGGGAAAAAATGCTAATATTTCTAGCTCAGGATTGAAGTGACGAGTCCTGAGCACTCTGAGTTTGCTTGTTTATTTGCAGATGTTACATTACCCAAACTAGGTAACATCATCAATGATAGTCACTGATGATAGTTACTAGCACTGGTGATGTTACCTAGTTTGGTAATGAAATGTCTGCAGGAAAACAAGCAAGCTCAAAGAACACCAAGGACCCCTCAAATAAATAAATACTTCTGATCTGATAAAAAGTACTTTTGATTGTTAGACAGGATAGATTACAGAAAAAAGAGAACATACTTTCTTCTAACAGTTTGGTAGATCTTAATAATTATAAAATATTTTATTAATGAACAAATGTCCCTTGGATTAAAAAAAAAAGGTGTGCACCATTTATGTTGCAGTTTTATTTTCTCCACTTGTTGCCTGAAATTCAGACACCCTAAATTGGAGGGTGATGAAAATTTCTGGAGCTGATGAAAATTTCTCTGAATTTTATTAATTTTGAAAAATTCAGAGAAATTTCCATAATTAATAAAATTCAGAGACATTTTAATTAATAATAATAAGACTAAAATATTGCCTAAAAACATGACCAATTTGGATAAGGAGACCCTGGTTAGGCTGACAGATTTTGAGGTTGTCAATAAGGTAAAATATCTGGGGGTTATTTTATCCGTTTCCAATGCAAAATTGTATAAAAATAATTATGAAAGGCTGTGGGTCAAAATACAAAAAGATTTGGAAAACTGGGAGAAGCTGCAATTATCTCTTTTGGGGAGAATTGCAGCGATTAAAATGAATGTTCTGCCAATGTTTCTTTTTTTATTTCAAATGATACCCATTTTAAAGAATGAGGTTAATTTAAATAAATGGCAGAAAGGTATCAACAAATTTATCTGGGCAGGGAAAAAACCAAGAGTAAAACTTAAAATTATACAAGACATTCGTCAGAGAGGTGGACTCAAGGTACCGAATTTGAAATTGTATTATGACGCTGCGGTTTTAACATTAATTAGTGATTGGGTTAATTTAACAAATGTAGAAGTACTCCTCTTGGAGGGTTGGGATTTACTTTTTGGATGGCATGCCTATTTAATTTTTAATAAAATGTTGATAGGGTTTTTAAATCTCATATTATAAGGACTTCTTTACTTTGGGTTTGGAAGAAATATTATAGAAGTGATTTTAAAATTCCATTATGGGCTATACCATGGCATGCGATAGAAGGGATAAGGAGAGGAGTCAAGATGGATAGTGTTTCTTATGCACAATTACTTAGATGGGATGGTAAAAATTGGCAATTAAAATCTTTGGAAGATTTAACACAAGAAAACATTATCTATTCATGGTTTCAGTATAGACAAATAGTGGAGAGGTGGAAGATAGATTGTAATGTGTGTTTGCTTAGAGAGGATGAGAATTTGTTAAAACAAATAAAAGATCAAAGATGAACTCATATCAAAAGAATTTATGGGGTCTTAGTAGAATTGGATTCAGAAGCAGAATTAGTTAAAGAATGTATGGTTAAATGGGCACAAAATTTTGATTAACCGGTCCTATTAGATACCTGGGAGATTATTTGGGTGAGGAATGTCAAATTTACACAAGCCCAAAATTTAAGGGAAATTTTTTATAAAATGTTTTATAGATGGCACCTTGATCCACAAAAAATGTCTCGTATGTATCCTGATTTGCAGCCTAAATGTTGGAGATGTGGGTGTTTGGATGCTACTTATTACCACATTTGGTGGTCGTGTAAAAATATAAAAGCTTTTTGGATTAAGATATGGTGGAATATTCAAAGAATTTTTAGAAGAAGGATAAAATTTACTCCACAATTGTTTTTGTTAGGTATTGTTTCTGATTGTGATAGTAAAGAGACTATATTAATGTTAAATTTAATTACAGTGGCCAGGTTGTTAGTAGGGCAATGTTGGAAGAAGGAATCTTTGCCTCCTTTGCAAGAATGGTTTCTTAAAGTTTCCTACTTGGCGGAAATGGCAAAGATTTCGGCTTTCTTGAAAGATCAATCGCAAGAGAAGTATCTCCTGGTATGGAAAAGATGGATAGATTTCATACAATATAAGTTGGATATAAAAAATATTATTTAGTTTTTGAATAATTCATATTTAAGATACTTTATAGATATTTTTTTAATTTTTTATTTTCTTTTATTATTTTCTTTTTTCTTTTTCTGTTTCTTTTCTTTCTCTCTTCTTGTTTTTTTATATATTGTCGTTAACTATTTTATAATTTGTTTAATTAATGCTTTTAGATTTGCTTATGGTTTATATGTGTTTTAAGATTTTTTCTTAAATTTCAATTAAGCCTGTATTCAGCTCTGGGAAGGTCGGGGGAGGGTAGGGGAGGGTGGGGAGGGTTCGGGGAAGGGAACTTTTTTGTAAAATTTAAAAAATTTTCAATAAAAAAAAGAAAATTTCTCTGAATTTGAGAGATTAAAAACATTTTTTCTTTTGCAAAATTAGCCTTCCCCCCCCCCTACCCAACAATATAAATCACAGTGAAAAACATTTTTGGGAACAGTGGGTGGTCCAAGTCTTTTGATAGGGCACAGAAACAAATGATTCAAAAATTTGGTATATGTGATAAATCAGAAAGCAACTAAAGAAAGAATGAATGACATTTATTACCCGAGACAACTGAACAATAGAAAACATTGATGAGAGATTACATTCCACAAATGGTAAATTTATGGGTTACATCATGCCCTTTCCAGGCTTGATTTGTTTCTTACTTAAAACTTGCAAGTCTATTCAATTACTTTCAGAATACACTGTCTAAGGTTCAGTTGCTGAAAAGGCTAGATTTTTTCCCATAGAAAAAAACAGAAGAAAAGCATTCTTTCTAAAGTCTGAAAGGAGACCAACACTGGCAAACTAAAATGCTAATAACATCCTCATGTAAAGGCTAATAATGAAGCCTAAAATGCTAAATAATACTGCCAGACACAGAAACATGAAAACATGGAAATTAGGCTTAACCAGGAGATCACTTCAAAAAGCAGCCTGATAATGTTTTCTCCTGAAAAGTACCCAATTGGTGGGAATTATATTGGGTGAGAATTATATCCCCAGAATCATTTTTTTACTTCAGCTTTGAACATCAGTTGCTCCTTTGTATTCAGGTCTGGCCTTAGCAAAATGATGTAACACTTAGGGATGAAGATGCAGCCCAGAAGCCCAGCACTGGAGGCCAAGATGGAGAAGACTTGCACAGCAACCATGAATTTCCCTTTGGTGCTCAGATAGGTAGGCACAAAGGAGATCCAGACACTGCAAAAGACCAGCATACTGAAGGTGATCAGCTTGGCTTCATTGAAGGATGCAGGCAGATTCCTGGCCAGGAAAGCCACCACGAAGCAAATGGCAGCCTGAAAGACCATGTAACCAAGGGCAACATAAAACATAGTGACAGAGCCTTCATTGCACTGCAGAACAATCTCTCTAGGCTGCGAATACATGTCGGAATCAGGGAATGAAGGATAGACTCCTAACCAGGTGAAACAAATGACAACCTGGACACTGGAACAAGAAAGGATGAGGGAGTTGGCCAGATTCTTGCCCAGCCACCTTCTCACTCTGTTTCCTGGCTTTATGGCCAGGAAGGCCAGCACTACCATAATTGTTTTGGCCAGGACCGAAGACACAGCAATGGAGAAGATGATGCTGAAAATTGTTTGTCGGAGAAGACAGGTGGTTCTCCTTGGCTGACCAATGAAGAGAAAGGAAGTCAAGAAGGAAAGCAGGAGGGAGATCAGGAGGATATAGGAGAGGTCCCGGTTGTTGGCTTTGACAATTGGAGTTTCTTGGAATTTAATGAAGATTCCCAAGACTAAAATTGTGGTTAAGATTAGGAATAGGGCAAAGAAAGTAAGAATAATTCCCAAATGCTCTTGATGGGACAAAAAGGTGACAATTTTGGAGATACATTGATCTCGATGCTTGTTCTGATACTGATCGTCTGGACATCTGGTGCACTGGTCTGCATCTGCGGAAGACAAATGTATATTTACCATGAATTTATAGGACGGGAGTTAAAATTTGAAATCAGGAAACCCACATATGAATTTGTGAGTATTCATCAGCAGGGGGATGGAAGGCAGAAATAAAAATTTAGGAGTATGTGTATAGCTGTGCTTCTTTGCATTAGTATGTGTCCCAAGTGGATCAAGTGTGAAAATGTGGCTAGATTAGGGGCAGACAACTCTAGGAAGCAAAAGGGGAAAAGCTACAAACATCTACATCTTGTAGGAAGGCCCCTAATGGACTGGGACTGAGAAGAAATATCTTCTCAGAAAAGATCTGCAGGAAACTTTGCTCCTATCTGAAGGGCTGTTTTGATTCCCACTCACCCACCTTCTTTGGTGGAAAAGCTCCCTTCTGCACAGGGGATGCAGTTGTAGCAGCAGATTGGTTTTCCTTCCTGGACCACCTTGAAATATCCAGGCTGACAAGGCTCCACACACTGGGAGTAAGGCAAGGGCTGAAAGTGAATAGAATTGGCATTCAGAAGCATCGGCAAAACTGATCAGCAATGAAATGAATTATAGAATTGGAACGGGATCAGCAAAACAGGTATGTGCAAAATGGACTAGAAATGGAATGTTGTGTTTCTCCTCCAGGCCATGTTGTGGTGACTACTCAAGGGAAGGTCCAATAATTTTCTAGAAAGTTAGTTTTTTACACTGAATGCAGTTCATGATAGTCAGACATGCTTCCATTTTGGAGGACTGACTCTGGAAGACTGTCAGAGCAACTTTTGGAAAAACATATCAGCATGATTTAGAGGAGAAATGGGAATTCTGGAATTCTCCAGGATGATGGATTTTGCACATTTCTTGTACCAAATGTCTAGATAAATTCAATCCTTGCATTTCTACATGTCCAAATGAAAAAAATACAGAATTTTATTTCTCTCCCCCCCAGCTTAAATCTTGCTTCTGTTTTCCTCCACCCAAACATAATTTCCCTCTGTGTCCCTTAGATTTCCATACTTCACACAACGAATTTCCTTTTGCTAGTTCTAAATGGAAACAGTATAAGTCTGAAGGATGAATTTAACAGAATAACAGACTTGGAAGGGACCTTGGAGGTCTTCTAGTCCAAACCGCTGCTTGGACAGGAAACCCTATATTATTTCAGACAAATGGTTGTTCAGTGTTTTCCTAAAACTCAGTAGTGATGGAGCACCCACAACTTCTGGAAGAAAATCATTTAATTCCTCTAAATGTCAGGAAATTCTTCCTTAGTCAGTCTGATATATAGTTTGGGAAGGAAGGAGACACAGATTGAGAGGATGGACAAAACTACAGAGATGGGACACCTTCCCCCCCCCCACCTGATTGAGCCATTGAGGCTTCATGATGGTTTCCTTGTTGATGCTGAATTTGATTCCAGTGGCTCCTTCTCTGACTAGACTCCCAAATTTCACTCTGGTGGTGGACTTATTAGGAAACCACACCCAGCTTAAAATGTCAAAGTCAGCCATCAAATCTCCATTCCTATCCAAGTACATTCCTTCCATGGTGTTGTTGTAGATCTGGGGGTCCTTCAGGAAATGGTGAAGCTACAGTGTATGAGGAAAGATGTTTTTACAGAAATGGAATCGTCTGAATATGTTGACGTACAGAGATATAATGAATTTGGCTTATTGAACTGCAGCCTGTTTTCTTCTCAGGACAATTTGCATAATTTGTCTATGCATAGATTTGCCTATTTATTAATTGTACTTAATATTTATTTATTTATTTATGAGACCTATATACCGCTTTAAGTGCAAGCACTCTCTAAGCGGTGTACACCAGTAAGCAATGTATATATATATTTACATTGCCCGCAACAATCTGGGTCCTCATTTTACCTACAATATTACAAATATTACAATTATCAGTGTAAATCCTTGTGGGAGATGCTTTCTTTTCAACATATGGCATTCTCAGATGGCCCCTCTCCTTTTGTTCTATTGTTTTATTTCTCTCCTTGAAGATAACTAGATGGTAGAAGGGCAGGAGAAGGGAAATCCTTTACCCACAAATATGTTTGGTTACATCATCTATTGCTTATACATTAGTTTCCCCCTCTTCTCTGAGATGTCCTGTATAACTATAGATGCATTCTTTTGTCCACAGGGTTTTATCTCAACATTCTTTGGAGAATTTCCCCTGCGCACACTGAATAACAAAGACTGCACTGAGCCTTGATTATTTATTTTGGATCCTGTATTGTGATTCCACAAGAGAGAAGATGGAGCAGTGTAGAAGACACAGCATCAGTTTGTACAACTCAGTCCTGGAAATATTAATTGGCTTTAGGAAATTGGAAAGCAAATGTAAATATTTGCAATTGACTGTTCCATGTACTTTGTCAACGCTGCTAATATTGAATATTCTTGCTTTGGCAAAATATGCAGAACTGTCTGGTATTTTTAGAGTTAATTCAGAAGCCAGAGAAAAGGAACGGAAGTGAATCTCTGTCTCTGGGCTAATTGGGTAATGGGATATAGGATAGCAAATTTAGGGAGGGAACATGCTGATAATTTAACTGCTCAGAGGAAGAGAACTCAGATCTTAGCATAAAGACTCTGTTATGCCTGTGCTGACATTTTGTAACAATAAATGACTTTTAGGAAAATCAATGCCTGGAAGTTCTTTGAAGTGTTTCATTACCCGGAACCATAACAACATGCTAAGATATGAGTGGTCTTGTTATCTGAAGAAAATATGAACACTGATTCTGAGGGAAAGCTTAAATATTGATTCTGGCGCTCTTTGGGTGATTTAACAGGATATACACTGATAACTGTAATATTAAGTGCAATTAATAAATAACCAAGTACAAGGTACCATGATGGGATCACCATATCAGGCCTAATAGCAGAAGGAGCATGCAACAACTTGCATCTATAGCTATACCCACCATTCAACCAAAATTTTGGACAAGCTGTGTTGATGAAAACTTCATCATCAAATGCTCCCAAATTGAGGAAACATGCCATCTACTCAATAACATATTCCCTGGGATCAAATTCACACACGAGGAGGAAACAGACAACAGATTCCCATTCCTCAACATTGACATAAGGAGACTAGACAATGGAGAACTGGAAACCCACGTCTACTGCAAACCTACACACATGGACAAGATTCTCAGCTTCCCAAGCAACCACCCCACTGCACCCAAAAGAAGCTGTGTCCAGACCCTTTTCAGAAGGGCCAGGACATACTGCAGCACCACAACACTAAGAAAAGTGGAAGAGAAATAGCTGCTTGCTGTCTTTCTCCACAACAGCTATTCCCCCTCAAAAAAATCGTATTCCAACACACAGCACGCAAACCACAACATAACACATAGCCAACCATCACACAAAAACTAACTCTACCATATACAAAAGGGATGTCAAAATGACAGCCAGAATTCTCTAACCCCTACGAATAGTAATAGCCCAAAAACCCAGAACAACACTCTGCCAGGAATTATCCAGAACCAAGATACAGAAGAATGAAAGAAACAATGTAATCTACAGAATCAACCATAACCATTGCAACCAATTCTACATGGGACAAACATCATATCAATTAAAAAATAGGATCCATGAACACTGGCTGGCAGTCAAATGTCATGATCCCAAATCCTTAATATCTATCCATATCAACACCAAACAATTATAGGATTAGAGATAAAATAATTTATAAAGGTACCAACAAAATTTGATTAAAAAGTCTTTTTTAGATTTTTATTCTAAATTATATGCTAGTGAAAGTATACAAACTTCAGATATAGAAAAATATTTACAGGGAGTACATTTTCCTAGACTTATGAGTGATCAATGTGATGGGATTAATGGTTTAATTACTTCTGAAGAGATTATTTTTACAATTAAACAATTGAAGGTTGGTAAGACTCCAGGTACTGATGGGTTAACAGCGATTTATTACAGGATGTTATCTGAAGAAATGATAGAACCATTAAAGGTACTTTTTAATGATATTTTATCTGGAGCAGAATTACCTCCATCCTGGAGAACGGCCTTCATATCATTAATTCCAAAGGATGACCAGGATCTGTCCCAACCGAGAAATTATAGGCCTATATCTCTTTTAAATACAGATTTTAAGATTTTTGCAAAGTTATTGGGAAATAGATTAATGCAGGTTTTGAAACAATTGATTCATACTGACCAATCTGGATTTATAATGGGGAGATATATGAAAAACAATGTAAGACAAATTGTTAATTTAATAGAGTATTTGGATAAGAACAACCAAATCCCTGCTGCTTTAATATTTATAGATGCGGAGAAAGCTTTTGATCAATTAGATTGGAATTTTCTATTGAAAGTTGTAGAGGAAATGAATTTTGGAGATAAATTCTTGTCTGCTCTCAAGGCCATTTATCAACAACAATCGGCACAAATTATAATTAATGGGGGATTAACAGACGTATTTAAAATAGGAAAAGGTACAAGACAGGGTTGTCCTTTATCCCCCTTGTTATTTGTATTAACAATGGAGATTTTACTTATTAAAATTCGAGATTCATCTAGATTAAAATGAATAAAAATAAGTAAAATTGATTATAGGCTGATTATAGGCTTTTGCTGATGATTTGTGTTATGTCCTGAGCCTGTGCAAGCAGGCTCGGGGCATTGCAAACGGTCCTGGGCAGGTGCAAGCTGCCCGGGACTAGGCAGGCTGTCACCAGTACTTGTGCGCATGCGCAGGTGCTGGTGTGCCAAAAGTTGCAGATTGACCGGGGAAAGGCTTATAAAAGAGGCCGAGAGTTTTGGGCGTTGCCGGCGTCTTCTAACTGTAAGCTGAACTAAAGAATAAAGAGTTCCTGAGAACTACAAATGCTTCTCGTGTCTTGCCATTTCGCGAAGGACGCAACACTGGCGACGAAGGTGGGATTGCCTTACATCAACAAAAAGGTGTAAGCTTACCCGAGTGAGTCCTGAGTGGCAGGAACGGCGTTGACTCAGCAGCTACCCGCCAATCCAGCGTGCATTCGGGGGTAGGCTGGCTGATAGACCCTTCCTTCTACAAAAATGGCAAAAATTGGAAGGCTTTCGGAATTCGACGTCTCACATCCAGAGAGGTGGGAGTCCTACGTAGCCAGGGTGGAAAACTACCTCAAGGTGAACCAAGTGAGGGAAGATAGTTTGAAGGCTGCCACCCTGCTGTGCGTTTGCGGTCAAGACGCATTCAAAATCGCTGAGAACCTTGCAGCACCTGTTCCTCTAGAGTCTGTCAGCTACGCAGATCTAAAGAAGCTACTGAAGGAGCACTTCCAGCCTAAGATGTCTGTCATCGCGTGGCGCCACACCTTCGAGCAGAGGGATCAACGACCTGGAGAATTGGCCAAGGAGTACATCGCCGCATTGAGGAAAGCCGCCAAACATTGCGAGTTCAAGGACCTTGAAGAACGACTGAGGGACAGATTTGTATGCGGGCTAAGGCATTGAGAGTTACAACAGAGACTTTTTGCCAAGGAGGACTTGTCTTTCCAAGATGCCCTGAGAGAGGTCACCGCAGAAGAAGCAGCGGGCGGCGCCATCAAGAACATGCGGCCGATCAGGAACAGTCCAGATGCTGCATCCATGCACCAGGAAGAAGTCCAAAGAAACTCTGAGGAGGATCCGGATGAGGAAGTTGACGTCTCCACCCCACAAAGGAAGGGAAACAAAAAGGAAGCTCTTCAGCTCTCCCCAAGTGCATCGGCTGTGGAGGTCGCCACAAGAGAACCGACTGCAAGCTCCGCTCCGCTATCTGCAGGGCATGCGGAAAACAAGGACACATTGCAGCTGTGTGCCTGGGCCATCAGAAGGTACAACCTCAGGAAGAATTGCGCCTGAAAGGTACCAGGGTTCCCAGCCAGAATAGGGTGGGGTTTTGCGCTTCGCGAAGAAGCATCTATAGGACAGGCACACACAAGCCCATTAAGAAAAAGCTGTCACTTAAGGTGAAGCTACAAGGGGTTCCATTAACTATGGAACTGGACAAGGGGTCTGCACTTTCGATCATTTCTATGCATACATTTAGGAAGATTTGTTCTGGCAGCGGAACCCAGGCCAAGTTGAGGACTTCTGACATTGTGCTAACAGACTTTCAAAATTCGAGAGTGTGTGTTAAGGGGGAGGCCACCCTTAACGTACAGTATAAGGATTTTGAGGGTCCACTAGACCTATTAGTAGTAGGGGGTGAACGAACGAGTCTCATAGGACTCGATTGGTTTGAGGCCTTGGGGATACACGTCACAGGGCTCAACAGCCTACAGACACTCGACCTACAGGAAGTCTGCAAAGAATTTGCAGATGTTTTCAGCCCCCAGCTGGGCACATTCAAAGGACCCCCTGTGTCATTAAAGCTAGACCCCACTGTCACTCCCATTAGGATTAAAGCAAGTAGTGAAGATGAATGTTCTACCAAAGTTTCTTTTTTTGTTTCAGATGATACCCATTTTAAAGAAGGATGCTAATTTGGATGAGTGGCAGAAGGGTATTAATAAATTTATTTGGGGAGGGAAGAAATCAAGGGTAAAGTTTAAGATTTTACAAGATGCTCGAGAAAGAGGTGGACTTAAAGCACCAAATTTGAAATTATATTATGATGCGGCCACTTTAACTTCAGTAAGTGACTGGCTCAATTTAACAAATAAAGATATTCCTGTTCTTGAAGGGTGAGATTTATTATATGGCTGGCATGCATATTTAATTTTTGATAAGAAAGTAGATTTGGTCTTTAAGTCACATATTTTAAGATATGCTTTACTTCGAGTTTGGAAAAAATATTATTATAAGTTAAATTATAAAATACCTATTGGGGGATCCCTGGAAAAGCTATCCAGGGGCTTTCTAAGAGGGTGATTTTTGACAACATTTCGTATAAAGAGTTACTTATTTGGTCAGGTACTGATTGGCAATGAAAGTCTTCTGATGTGTTAAGGCAAGAAAACATTTTACAATCATGGTTTCAATACTTGCAAATTGTGCAGAGATGGATTTTGGATAAGAAAGTGGGAATTACTTTAGTAGATGAAAATTTGGTAATTCAGATCAAGGATCAGAAATGTGCCCATATTAAAAGAATTTATAATGAGTTAATAAAATTGGATTCAGAAACAGAGTTAGTTAAAGATTGTATGATTAAATGGGCCCAGAATATTCAAGAACCGATCTCGTTGGACTTATGGGAGGAAATTTGGACTAGAAATGTTAAATTTACACAGGCCCAGAATTTGAGGGAAAATTTTTACAAAATGTTTTATAGATGGCATTTGGATCCTAAAAAGTTGTCTTGTATGTACCCGAACCTGCAACCTAAATGTTGGAGATGTGGTTGCTTGGATGCAACCTATTTTCATGTTTGGTGGACTTGTAAAGTTATTAAAGCCTTCTGGATTATGATTTGGTGGAACATTCAAAAGGTTTTTAAAAGGAAGATTAAGTTTACTCCCCAACTGTTTCTTTTGGAAATTTTCGTGGACTTTAATGTTAAAGAAACTATCTTAATGTTGAATTTAATAACAGCAGCAAGATTACTGGTGGGTCAATATTGGAAGAAGGATACTCTGCCTTCTTTAGAAGAATAGGTATTTAAGGTTTCTAATTTAGCAGAAATGGATAAAATTTCTGCTTATTTAAAGGACCATTCACAAGAGAGATATTTTAATGTATGGAGAAGATGGATAGAATATGTTCAGAAGAAATATGGAACTACAAAGTTTCACTTATTCTATTGAGTAATGATTTTGTTTATAAACTTATGATGTCAAAGTTTGAAGAGAGTGAAGGGTTTTTATGATTTTGTTCATTGTATAATTAGTAAAGTAAAATAGATTATGTTTAATATGTTTGCATAATCCTGTATTTTGCCCTGGGAGGTCGGGGGGGAGGGTCGTGGGGGTGGATGGGTTGAAGTTTAACTAGTTCAGATAAAGTAGAAATAGTTTTATTGTATATAATATTAATGTTTTAATTTTGAGAGAGGAACTGCTCGGGCATTTCCCCTGGACCGCATCAAGAGGGAGGAGAAGAAGGTGAGAAGTATTTAAGAAGGCTGAGGTGAAGGAGGAGAGGGGGTGAGTGAAGAAAAAGAGGGAAAGAAGTAAGTTGGTTTGAGGTGGGATGCGGTTTGGGGGGAAATGGGCGGGCAAGACATGTATCAATTTGTTTTATTTTTTATCTGAAGTATTTGTAAGATTGTTATGTATTGTAAAATTGAAAATAAAAATTTTTACAAGAAAAAAATAAAAATAAAAGCAAGCCATTCTACCCTGAAAAACAAAAAAGTAAAAATAAATTAAAAAAAACCAAAAATACCAGTTTGATTATTTTGAACAACACAAAAATAATCGGCCACACTATCACCCGCCACACTCGTGAATTCATTGAAGCCTGCATTCCACCAGCAATTCCATCAACAGACAAGTTGACTTACAACAAGCCTGCAAACTCCTCAGAATCCAAATCAGCCACACAGCCAATCAGGGATGGCACTGACAGCACATTCCCTCCACCAAACCACGCAAGGCCCCCCCACTTCTCACTCACACCTGACCCATCACAAGACCCTCATATGACACACCCACACCTGAAACCGTTATAAACAGAAGAACACCGACACTGACATCCCCTAAACTCCACTGAAGATGTTATCTAGCCTGGTAATGAAATGTTCAGAAACCAACCCACAAGCTTGGAGAACGAATCTTCATCCGCATTAAGTACAATGTTGTCTTACATTGTAATATATTGGGAGAGAATCCAAAATCCCTTTCCACAAGCACCAAATTCTAGAATCTGAAGAAAGAAAAGCTTAATGCACCTGATATAAAAGAATTGTAGTGGTGTGCGACAACACAGCCAATGTATAATTTGCCATTCAGCAATTCTGGAGGCCAAAGGAAAAAATTAAGAGGAAGATAAGGGATCTTATGAAAGAAAATGTTTCATAATTTTTTTCTCAACATATTCCAGATTTCTCAGAGAGTGTTTTGTGACATTCATCATCTATCTGTCACCCTTAGCAATACACATGGAACCTATAAGGGAATACCTGCCATGGCTGGATCTTTTCGACTTCCAGCTTGCTTTTTCTCTCCATCCTTATCCTCTGGGATTGAGATGAATAGGCCACATTTAAGGCATGTGCCACAATCTGGATGGCATTGTAAGTTAAGGAGCTATCTAGAGAGAAGATCTTTTCAATCTTCTCTTGAGGCAGAGTCTCCAAGTTCTCTTTCTCTGTACACCTTGTCCAGCCTTTCACAGACAAGGCAGGCTTTCCGTATGAACAGTGAAATTTTTTAACCATAAATGCTTTCATATAAAAGTAGAAATCCATGAAATCATTAAATTTGGTCCTTTGGCTGGTCTGGATAAGGAAAGAAAAAATACTATGGGTATATCTGAAAGAAAGAGTATTATATGATAATTCGATGGTGAGATCCCACAAAGCTGTTGTGATCCAAAGTTTCCCCGAAATAGGCTTTCTCAAGGAATTTAATATGTTTTCTAGAAAAAAAGCTCCCTCTACGAATGAAAATTCTGAATAGTAAACAAATACATTGATTTGGATCCACATGTTGAAAACGGAAACCAGATACTTGTTATTCTCAGCTTTTAATAATATGATTTGTGAAAAAACAACACAGATGCCATTCTGAGCCAGCACTGGAATGAAGGTCCTAATGAAATGTTCTCCATTATCAGTGTCTGCAGCAAAGACACCAATGAATATCCACCGAAAATACAGCAGCAGTTTAACAATCCCCAGGTTCTGAACACCTTCTTTGGGGACAGTCCGGTAGAAAAGTGGTAACTGAGTTTTATCACTCAGGATAGGTGAAATAAAAGTGTAGCTGATCTGGAAACAAAAAGAAGATTTATGTTTTATTTGGGGTTTTTACAAAGCCAACATATGAGGTCCTGAAAATATAATGTCAGAGCTTAGGTAGTGGCTGGAAGATTCCAGCCTACCTTGGTGGATTTAATAGGGGATCAGAAATGCAGAGAATGTAGCTGTCATCAATGGAAGGTTAAGAAGAAATCCAGAGCTCATTTTATGAAAAGTTGATGCTTCTAGAAGAGGAGAGGGATAAGGAAGTAGAAAGATGGAGGAGAGAGGGAGGAGAGGAGGAGGTAGAAGGAAGGGGGAAGTGAAGAGATGAGAGGGGGACGCGGTCTGGGGGGAAATGGGTGAGCAATGTCGGAATTTGTGTGTTGTATTTTAACTTCTTAGTATCTGAATTTTTTTTCTTATGATTGTAATGAAAATAAAATAATAATTTTTTTAAAAAAAGTTGATGCTTCTAGAGAGCCTGCATAGGGCGAGATCTGAGCAAGCATACATTTTGAACTAATCTTTGTACTCAGTGATAACTGTTAATTATGGCTGTATTTATTCTTGTCTCTTTGGGAGACTGAAAGAGGATGTAAAGATGAATTGTACACCGTAATCCATGCTTAACATTTCTATGGAGGAAATCTCCTTGAACTGCTGTGGAATAAACTTGCAGCCATGCACTTGCTCTATACCTGTGGGATTTTGTAGATGCCCAATATGGCAGCCATAAGGATGGATATGTCAGAGTTGGTCTCTTCCAGGAGAACCAGCATGTTCCTCTTCCTTCCACAGCTGTAATTGGGAACATTGGCCTCTCCAGTCGAAAGCAAATCCAACAGACCATCCAATGTCAATCCTCTGTCTCGAAAGTTGTCATGCAGGTTGTAACCCAGGGTGAGGTTGGGTAAGAGGAGGGGGTCTTTGTTGATTTCCTGGATGGCAAAAAGGAAGGGCAGAATTTTCCAGTACAACACAACTGTTTTCCTGAAAAGATACATGGATTTTGCCATAATGTTACTTTCAGTGAAAATACCAACCTAGAACTAAGGAGAAATTTCCTGACAGTGAGAATAATTAACTAGTGGAATGGCTTGCCTTCAGATGTTGTGGATGCTCCATCACTGGAGGCTTTTAATAAGAGATTGGACAGCTGTTTGTCCAGAAGGTTATAGGGTTTCCTGCTTGTGCAGAGGGTTGGTCTACTTTCATTGTTTGAAACAGACACATTCCAGACAATCTGGGTATTGTTGTCGCTTGGATTCTCTCACACCTCAGACTGAGGAGTCCAAAAACATCCCAGGAAAAGATTATGGCAAACCATGTCTGAAAATGCAGCTCAGAAACAAGCATGGACCTTACCATGTAGGAACAGGAATTGAGATTCACTCAAAGGACTATAATATACAGGTTATATTTTTATAATGTGCATGTATGTGTGTATGAGTCTGTTGTATGTATGAATGAGATAGGGAAATAGAATATAGAGAACACTCAATATTTTGATGAGGGGATAGATGGGGACCTCATAAAATTTACCAGATGACACCAAGCTTGCAGAATAGCCAACCATCCAGAGACAAGCTAAGATACAGGAGGCACCTGGACGGACTTGACATCGGCCGTTATCTAACAGAATGTAAATCAATGGTTGAAAAAGTAAGGTTCTACATTTAGGCAAGAAAAACCAAATGTACAGGTATAGTATAGGGGGTACCTTGCTCAATAGTAGTAATTGTGAGAGGGATCTCGGAGTCCTAGTGGACAATCACTTAAATATGAGCCAGCAGTGTGCTGCAGCTGCCAAAAAAGCCCACACAGTGCTGAGCAGCATTAAAAGAGGGATAGTCTTTTTTCTGAACTGGGATTGATCATAACTAAACAATTAGAAACTCCTATCCTTTTCTTTGATGGACACGCTGAGATCATAACCATGACTTCCCAAGCTAATCACCTTGAGAGATGAAAGTAAGTTGTCCATGTAGAGATCAGTTGGACAAGGGTGCTGAGCATTAAAGCATACTTTTGTTTTATCTGCTGAATGTGTTCCATATAAGGAACGGTTGGTGGAAGTGGGTATGTCTAGTTTAATGAAGAGAAGGATGGGGGATGTGTGACATGATAGCAGAGCTCCAATATCTCAGCAGTTGCCACAAAGAAGAGGGAGTCAAGCTATTTTCCAAAGTACCTGAAGGCAAGACAAGAAGCAACGGATGGAAACTAACCAAAGAGAGAAGCAACCTAGAACTAAGGAGAAAATTTCCTGACAGGTAGAACAATTAATCAGTGGAACAACTTGCCTGCAGAA